>NC_135232.1:218640729-218885729 GCF_051348905.1 Ranitomeya variabilis | reverse complement strand
CCTGTTCTTGCATTGAGGTCTCCAAAGATGAGAACTTTGCCCAGGGCCTGATAATGGGCGGCTTCTCTTTGTAAGATCTCGAAGCAGTCTGGATTGAAGTAGGGGGACTCTGGCGGTGGTATATAGGTGGCACAGAGGTGAACATCAGACTGGCAGGTGAGGATGGAGCTGCTGATTCTGATCCATATGTGGCTGCCTCCTTTCTTCACCGGTTTGATGTACGGGTGGAGCTCCTCTTTATACCAGATCAATACTCCTCCTGAGCCCCGGCCCTGTTTGATGTTTTTATTTTTCTGGGCATGGACCGAGAATTCCTTGTATCCAATAGGCACCAGGGATTCGTTTTCGGCTCTGGTCCATGTTTCCAGGAGGATCTGAATGTCTATATTTTTCAGTCTTTGTATAAAATCAGGGTCCTTTGTTTTAGATCCAAAGGTTGAGGCGTTGAGACCCTGAATATTCCAGCTGCTGATTGTAAGTGAAGACATTCTTCAGTGTATTTTGTGTGTATATACCTTGTAATGAGTATGGCTGTGTGGGACAAACTGGATTTCTGACTGTTTTATAGAAGTGCTTGGTTCCATCCAGTCACATTAGAATTCTGCACAGTGCATTGAGCAGGGTCTTTATCTCATCCCTATCTCTGCTCTGCATGTGTCTGTGCGGGCTCGGTGGTCTCCTCCATGGAGGTCTCATATATATATGTGTGTGTATATATATATATATGTATGTATGTATATACATACATATATATATATATATATATATATATATATATATACACATACATACACACACATATATATATACATACACACATATATATATACATACATATATATGTGTATGTATATGTATGTATATATGTGTGTGTATATATATATATATATATATATATATATATATATATACACACAGCTAGCTTTATTTTGCCTCTCTATTGTGCAGATATTGGCAATCAAATTATTTGGCACCTAACGAGTTGCCAACTAATTGTTGGCATCAAATTTTTCATGTCTAACAAGGTGCAATTATAGCATTTATAGCATTACAGATTTTATAATATATGTTATAAAACCTATATTGCTGCTCTGCAGCCACTACTAAATCGCTTCTTGTTAGACATGAAAAATTTGGTGACAGGTCCTTTTTAAGAGCAAAAGTACTTGGATCTTCAAATGGTTAATACGTTTTATATCGTACTGCCAGCTGTGTACACATACCACTTTTTTGTTTCCTGATAGTTGTGTGTTGTTGCTAGGTGTACTCAGCTAAATTCAAAGGTGTCGAAACTATCCACTGAACTGAAGGAAGAGCAAGAAATGAATAAGTGCCTACGAGCCAACCAGGCTGTGCTTCAATCCAAGCTAAAAGAAGAGGAAACTCTAAAAAAAGAAGCCTGTGAGCAGAAGGACATGCAGATCGTGGAAATGCAGGAGCAGCTCCGTGATGTTATGTTCTACCTAGAAGCTCAGAGAAAAATCAACGAAATGCCAGAAGATGCACGTCAGGAAATTCAAGATGGCCAAATCAACATAGCAGTGGCGTCCTCTAGTGCTTCTCCAGCATCAGGGAAGTCACGGAAGGGTCGTGGAAAAAGAGGGAAATAGCACCCACAGTAGCTTCATTTATCTAGAATTTTACCTTATGGCCTATGTTTGTTTTCCCTTTAGAGTGGAATAAATTAAGCTGCTGCAGGAAAGTGTGGCCAGCATCATTGCTCGGATGTGAGGAATCCAGATTCATTATTCATAGCACACTTTAAGCATAGTTCCTTGTACCAAATAAGCAGAGATGAAAACATTGACTTTCTCTGGCTAGCCTTCTAAATGATGGCCTAATGCAGCTTGCAGTGAAGCTCTCAATAGGAGACCGTTTAAGTGTAACCGTGTGTAAATAGCAGTTCCTTGAGTGATTGTTATTATTGGAATTGCTCCCATTACGCTTGGGAATATTCTGATTATATTTGGCTAGGGATGCATTCAATATTTCAGACTTTCTGGACTTGACCCACCATCCAAATACAGATAGCTGCTTACCTGTCTCGACGTAACTTATTTAGATGATAACATAAGATCGGAGAATTGCTGTTTAGGAAATTTCCAGATTGGCTCTAAAAAGGAGTTTTACTCTAGACTAAAAAAAAAAAAAAAAAAAACTAAGTCAAATGCTAGAATTTCTTTACACAATCATGACTTATTTTAAAGTCATGCTACCCAAACTTTGCTTTTGTTTTGGTCTCCATTTTGAGAGATAGAAGTTCCATAGAATTATATTGTGGCCTTTATGGATGGATGGTAACACTTTTTGTAATGGAATCCACTTACTGAAATGGTATGTAGACGAGCTGTAAACTTTTAATCCAGTTTCAGAAGTAGTTGTGAATTGTTGTAGATTGTTCTGTATTTCATAATTAAACTGTGTCTCACAACATAATTTCTATTGATGAAGGCCTAATTGTCAACATGCCCTTCAAAGCGTGTGGGATTGATGGTAATCGAGTAGATTTCAGATGGCATAACGCCATATATTATAATCTTTTACTTTCCTGATTTATGTAGAGATACATGACACAGGCTGTTTTTTTTGCTGGTCTTGAGAATTGGGCTTTTTTTTTGGACTTATTATCCAGAATACTTTCACAATTTTCACTCTGGAAAGAACACAAAGGTCCTGATTCACCAAAGCTTTTATGCCAGAAAACGGTGATAAAAAGCTTTGAAAAGTCACAATTGTTTGCACATCAAGACACTGATTTTTGGCGTTTTTACATCACTTTCACCCATCACCAACAAAATGGGAACAGCTGGTGCGACAGGCATGGCAACCCCCACTTGTCAAATTCACGATGAGCGGCCGGCGATATACCTTACATCACATATCTCAGTCCAGTCCCATTCTGGAGTAAGATTTGTGGTGAAGCGCGCCACTTCACGCTTTGCCTCATTCACTAAGAGGCGTTGGTAATGAATCGAGCCACGCTCTCCTCCCAAATTTCTAATCAAGACCGGCGTTTTTCATGGGGCGTTGGTGTGATTGAGCAGATGTTTGTCTGTGCCAAGTATAACTTTTAAGGTGCCTGAACTTTAGGAAAAGGGGGAATTTTTTTTTTCAGCGTTTGCCCTAAATATTACTTTAAAGTACTACAGCTGCAGACACGTACATAAAAAATTAAATAAATGAAAAATTGTCTATTGTACTGACAGTACATTTATTATTGGAGCATATTTTTGAGTTGCAATCAGAGGATTTGCACATAGTTTTTATCTCTCACCTATATGTAGGTTTCTACAAACTGCATGTAAATTATTTCATAGTGCTCAGAAGTTGCTCTTATAGTATTGATAACTGTTTTAAGAAGGGACTACTTTTTGAGACCATGAGCACATTTGCCATTATGTTTTGACTAGTATGAAATATTTTCGTTCGGCCAGTGTCATACTTGCCAGGGCAATGCAAGAAACTCGCGCGAGTCTCTCACATAAATACCCGGCACAGCCGCCGGCACTCGGGACCGGAGCGTTCAGCTGCATAGAAAATATATGTGAATATATAGAAAAAATAAATTAAATAAAAAAAGAAACGCCCACAAAAAAAAATTCCAAATGGTCACAATCGGTGGTATCTCCAAACATTTTATTTTTCAGAGCCCTGATAAATGCCATATTAATATTTCTGAATTCCCTTGTATTAGGTGTATTCAAACCGCTTATTATTGCGAGTGTCTAGAAGTTTGTTGTCCATATTCTACACTTTGTCACTGGTTATAATGTTCTTCACTCAGACAGTGCAATTCTGTTGTATCGACCCTAATTTCTAACTGATTCATGTACATTACTACTTTTACAGCCTGAGCAGCCTATACGGGTGGTGATTTTTCTCTTCATAGAACTGTACCTGTATGATTTGTCACTTTTTTTGTAAGTTATACAGAGCCTTTGCATGTATACTTATGAAGTTTTACCTTTTATATCTATATTATATTTCAGTTTTCTTTTAAATTATTTCTTAATTTAAAAATTAATCTTACTTTTACTTACTGGTTTTTAAATGCTTTTGGTTATGTCCCTTTTAATAAAAAGCTTGGATGTTTTCAGCGTAGAAATATTCAGTAGAGGAGTAATAAAATCTCTGATTTTGCACAACCCAGTGCTAGATGTTTTTGGCAAAATAAAAAAAATGGCTTGTGCGTGCTTTCTTTGTATGGCAAATTTTGTCTTTTGCTTAGGCTTTTATTTAGGGTACTAGATGGTGGCCCGATTCTAACGCATTGGGTATTCTAGAATATGTATGTAGTTTATTTATGAAGATTTAGGAATAATGCAATGAATACACAGGATTCGGCCCGCCGGGCACGACCAATCAGCGAAGCGTGGTTCAAATCCCGCGCCAATTTGCGGCCTGACTGCACCCGACGCTGATTGGTCACGCCCGGCCACGAACAATCAGTGAAGCCAGGCCCCGGGTGAAAGAGTCTCAGTGGGCCCCCCATTTAACGCATACCACGATTCATGATGCACAGATACAGCAGAGAAATATAGCACAACCACGTAGCATATAACACAGCCCACGTAGCATATAACACAGCCCACGTAGCATATAACACAGCCCACGTAGCATATAACACAGCCCACGTAGCATATAACACAGCCTACGTACGTAGCATATAACACAGCCCACGTAGCATATAGCGTAGCCCACGTAGCATATAGCGTAGCCCACGTAGCATATAGCGTAGCCCACGTAGCATATAGCGTAGCCCACGTAGTATATAGCGTAGCCCACGTAGTATATAACAGCCAACGCAGTAAATAACACAGCCCACGCAGTATATAGCAGTGTGGGCACCATATCCCTGTTAAAAAAAAAAAGAATTAAAATAAAAAAGTTATATACTCATCTTCCGTTGGCCCCGGATCCAGGCGAAGCGGTTACCGACGCTCCTCGCGCGTCCCCCAGATCCATCCCAGACCTTTAGCGATGCTCCCACCATGTCGGTTCCCAGTGATGCTTTGTGGGAATAACCCGTGATGATGTAGCGGTCTCGCGAGACCGCTACGTCATCTGGGGTCATTACCGCAAAGCATTACTGGGAACAGAGCATCGCAAGGAGCGGGAAAAGCTGCCGTGGACGCCGGAAGGTGAGAATGTCATGATTTTTTTTATTATTATTATTTTTAACATGATATCTTTTTACTATTGATGCTGCATGGGCAGCATCAATAGTAAAAAGTGAAGCGGTGTTTAAATCCCGCCCCAATCAGCAACGCGGGATTTCCGTTACAGACAAACAGACGGAAGTGGACCTGTCAAACCCGCCCCGCCAGGCGTTTTTAACTAAAAGAGCCACCTTGTGTAGCAGTAATGCTGCATTCTGACAAGGTGGCTCTTTTAGTTCTGGGTGCTGTAGCTAGAGAAATAATCAGTTTTATAATTTGTCTGAAATACCTGCTCCTCAGTCAAGTAGGCCGGCGTTTCCCCCCTGCTTCAGACAGCACACAGCTGTCACTCACATCTTCTTGGCGCCACCGCCTCCTCACCGCTGTTTTCAAAAGTAGCCGGCGCCTGCGCTCTTTTCCCCTGCCTGGTGCAGGCGCAGTGAGCGCTGCCCGTCTTTCCTCATATGCAGCCCAGCTGACTGCGCCTGCGCGGCCGCCCTGCCTGTGATTCCCAGCCCCGCAGTGACTTATGATTTATTCACATTGCGGGGCTGGGATTCACAGGCAGGGCGGCCGCGCAGGTGCAGTCAGCTGGGCTGCATATGAGGAAAGACGGGCAGCGCTCACTGCGCCTGCACCAGGCAGGGGAAAAGAGCGCAGGCGCCGGCTACTTTTGAAAACAGCGGTGAGGAGGAGGCGGCGCCCGGCGCCAAGAAGATATGAGTGACAGCTATGTGCCGTCTGAAGCAGGGGGGAAATGCCAGCCCACTTGACTGAGGAGCAGGTATTTCCGACAAATTATAAAACTGATTATTTCTCAAGTTACAGCACCCAGAACTAAAAAAGCCACCTTGTCAGAATGGTTCCCTTTAATGCAAGTTTATGGATCCGTGAAAAAAAAACGGACCGCAATCCAATTAAATCCCTGTGCAATTTTCATGTTTATTCCATAAGAAGAACTTGTTTTTGCATGCAAAATGGGGAAAAAAACTCTCATGGTAAAATCTGATACACTGATGACAATAAGACTGTTTTTGTGTACAAGAAAAATCACTGATTTCTGTATGAGGGCAGTTGCTTTAATTTTCCAAGTTGTTAGGATTTCCAGGAAAATAAAGCAAAAGGCTTCCCTAAACTTGATTTAGTTTTCAGTTAGCCTTAAAACTGATTTCCCCATGAAGATTTAGTCAGTATTAAGTTTTGTTTTGTTTGTTTTTATTTTATTACTAGCTGTACTACCCGGCTTCGCCCGGGTTAATGACTGCTGTTAGCAAAATAGAATGTGTTAACAAAAATTTATTCTGCACACAAAAACCACAAAACAAATAGATAGAAATGTAATTATTAAAAGGCAAAAACTAAGCAAATAGAAGCATTTCACAACATATATTAGCTTTGTTATACTGAGAATGTCTTTGTTGCCTATATTAACCAATCAGAGCTCAGGTTAATTAACTGTAGCAAAATAGAAGCTGAGCTGTGATTGGTTGCTATTGGCAGCCTGATAAATCCCCAGCCAACAGGAAGCCCTCCCCCCTGGCAGTATATATTAGCTCACACATACACATAATAGACAGGTCATGTGACTGACAGCTGCCGTATTTCCTATATGGTACATTTGTTGCTCTTGTAGTTTGCTTATTAATCAGATTTTTATTTTTGAAGGACAATACCAGACTTGTGTGTGTTTTAGGGCGAGTTTTATGTGTCAAGTTGTGTGTGTTGAGTTGCGTGTGGCGACATGCATGTAGCGACTTTTGTGAGATGAGTTTTGTGTGGCGACATGCGTGTAGCAACATTTTGTGTGTTGAGTTGCATGTGACAGGTTAGTGTAGCAAGTTGTGTGCAGCAAGATTTGTGCATGGCGAGTTTTGCGCGTGGCGAGTTTTATGTGTGGTGCATTTTGAGTATGTGCAAGTTTTGTGTGAGGCAACTTTTGCATGTGGTGCAACTTTTGTACATGTGGCAATTTTTCTGTGTGTGCAAGTTTTGCATGAGGTGAGTTTTCCATGAGGTGAGTTTTGCACGTGTGGCGAGTTTTGCGTGAGCCTAGTTTTGCATATGGCGAGTTTTGCATGTAGCGAGTTTTGAGTGGTGACTTTTGTGTTTCGACTTTTATGTGGCGAGGTTGGTGTGTGTGTGTGGTGAAATGTGTGCTGAGGGTGGTATATGTGTTCAAGCACGTGGTAGTGTGTGGCGCATTTTGTGTTTGTGTTCATATCCCCGTGTGTGGTGAGTATCCCATGTCGGGGCCCCACCTTAGCAACTGTACGGTATATACTCTTTGTCGCCATCGCTCTCATTCTTTAAGTCCTCATTGTTCACATCTGGCAGCTGTCAATTTTCCTCCAACACTTTTCCCTTCACTTTTTCCCCATTATGTAGATAGGAGCAAAATTGTTTGGTGAATTGGAACGCGCGGGGTTAAAATTTCACCTCACAACATAGCCTATGACGCTCTCGGGGTCCAGACGTGTGACTGTGCAAAATTTTGTGGCTGTAGCTGCGACGGTACAGATGCCAATCCCGGACATACACACATACATACATACACACATTCAGCTTTATATATTAGATATACCTGTATGTAATCTCCTGTATATAGTATATACCTGTGTGTCATCTCACCTATATATAGTATATATCTGTGTGTCATCTCCTGTATATAGTATATACCTGTATGTCATCTCCTCCTATACATAGCATATACCTGTGTCATCTCCTCCTGTATATACTATATACCTGTAGGTAATCTGCTCCTGTATATAGTATATACCTGTGTGTCATCTCCTCCTGTATATAGTATATACCTGTATGTCATCTCCTCCTGTATGTAGTATGTACCTGTATGTCATCTCCTCCTCTATATAGTATATACCTGTGTGTCATCTCTCCTGTATATAGTATATATCTGTGTGTCATCTCCTCCTGTATATAGTATATACCTGTGTGTCATCTCCCCTGTAAATAGTATATACCTGTGTGTCATCTCCTGTATATAGTATATAGCTGTATGCCATCTCCTCCTGTATTAGCCCTCGTTCACACGTTATTTGGTCAGTATTTTTACCTCAGTATTTGTAAGCTAAAATGGCAGCCTGATAAATCCCCAGCCAACAGTAAGCCCACCCCCTGGCAGTATATATTAGCTCACACATACACATAATAGACTGGTCATGTGACTGACAGCTGCCGGATTCCTATATGGTACATTTGTTGCTCTTGTAGTTTGTCTGCTTATTAATCAGATTTTTATTTTTGAAGGATACCAGACTTGTGTGTGTTTTAGGGCGAGTTTCGTGTGTCAAGTTGTGTGTGTTGAGTTGCGTGTGGCGACATGCATGTAGGGACTTTTGTGAGATGAGTTTTGTGTGGCGACATGCGTGTAGCAACTTTTTGTGTGTCGAGTTGCATGTGACAGGTTAGTGTAGCAAGTTGTGTGCAGCAAGTTTTGCGCATGGCGAGTTTTGCGCGTGGCGAGTTTTATGTGTGGTGCCTTTTGAGTATGTGCAAGTTTTGTGTGAGGCAACTTTTGCATGTGTTGCAACTTTTGTGCATGTGGCAATTTTTCTGCGTGTGGCAATTTTTCTGCGTGTGCAAGTTTTGCGTGTGGCGAGTTTTGCACGTGTGGCGAGTTTTGCATGTGGAGAGTTTTGCGCGTGGCGAGTGTTGAGCGGCGACTTTTGTGTTTCTACTTTTATGTGGCGAGGTTGGTGTATGTGTGGTGAAATGTGCACTGAGGGTGGTATATGTGTTCGAGCACGTGGTAGTGTGTGGCGCATTTTGTGTGTGTGTTCATATCCCCGTGGTGGTGTGATTATCCCATGTTGGGGCCCCACCTTAGCAACTGTACAGTATATACTCTTTGGTGCCATCGCTGTCATTCTTTAAGTCCCCCTTGTTCACATCTGGCAGCTGTTAATTTGCCTCCAACACTTTTCCTTTCATTTTTTCCCCATTATGTAGATAGGGGCAAAATTGTTTGGTGACTTGGAAAGCGCGGGGTTAAAATTTCACCTCACAATATAGCTTTGACGCTCTCAGGGTCCAGACGTGTGACTGTGCAAAATTTTGTGCCTGTAGCTGCGACGCCTCCAACACTTTTCCTTTCACTTTTTCCCCATTATGTAGATAGGGGCAAAATTGTTTGGTGAATTGGAAAGCGCGGGGTTAAAATTTCACCTCACAACATAGCCTATGACGCTCTCGGGGTCCAGACGTGTGACTGTGCAAAATTTTGTGGCTGTAGCTGCTACGGTTCAGATGCCAATCCCGGACATACATACATACATACATACACACACACACACATTCAGCTTTATATATTAGATTATTTTTTAAAGATTCAAATAAGAAACAATAGGAAAAAAATGGAAAGCCCTAATCTTATTTTTTTATGGGTTTTTTTTTGTATCTATGCCTGGTTTTGGTTTAAAAAAAGAAATTTCCTAATGGAAAATACTGATGATCTGTAACTGCAGTGGAGTACCAGTGATCGGTTACCTCCAAATATGTCTTTTGAAAACAAATAAAATGCCTTACTATGTAAGCCATATTTCTAAGCACTCAATAACAATGTCCCAAAAAAGTATTGAAAGACTTAGGCTATGTGCACACAATGTGGATTTGCTGCGGATCCGCAGCGAATTTTTCCACGCAGAAACGCTGCAGATCCGCATTGTGATGTACAGTATAAATGTTATTCAATGGGGAAAAAAAAAAAAGCTGTGCGGAATTGCTGCGGATTTCAAAGAAGTGCATGTCACTTCTTTTGTGCGGATCTGCAGCGTTTCTGCACTCCTCCATGTTAAAATTCTGCAGTGGCAAAAACCGCAGAAAATCCGCATCAATTCCGCATAAAAACCGCACAAAATCCGCGGCTGAAGATTCTGCCAGGAGATGCGGATTTTGTGCAGAAAATTCTGCACCTCTTTTCCTACGTGTGCACATAGCCTTAGGCTATGTGCACACGTTGCGGATTTGGCTGCGGATCTGCAGCAGATAGGCTGCTGCAGATTTGCAGCTGTTTTCCATGCGATTTGCAGTACCTTGTAAACCTATGGAAAACCAAATCCGCAGTGCCCATGGTGCGGAAAATACGGTTCGGAAACGCTGCGTTGTTTATTCCGCAGCATGTAAATTCTTTGTGCGGATTCTGCAGCGTTTTACACCTGCTCCTCAATAGGTTATCTGCAGGTGTAAAACCGCAGGAAATCCGCGGTAAATCCGCAGGTAAAACGCAGTACGTTTTACCTGCGTTTTTTTCAAAAACGGTGCAGAAAAATCCACACACGAATCCGCAACGTGTGCACATAGCCTTAGACTATGTCCACACGCTTTTCTGCTGTGTTTGTTATGAAAATTTTCAACCGTGTTTCACAGTACCAGCAGTCTGAGATTTCAGAATTCTCATGCGCACACGTTTTTTTTTTCCTGACTGTTTTGTCAAAGAGCTGCTGTTTTCAAAATACAGCATGTCACTTCTTTCAGCGTTTTTGCAGCATTTTTTACCCTTTGAAAGCAATGGGTAGTGCAAAAAACACTGCCAAAAACGCAGGCGTCATGTTTTGCTTCATTTTTGGTTCCAAAACCTGATGAAGTTGAATCAGATTTTTTGTATGCACTAATCTTTATCAGCAGGCACAAGAGACAAATGTACCCTTACAAAAACGCAGTAAAAAAAAAATGTACCAAAAATGTAGCAAAAACGCAATATGTGAACATAGCCTTAGGCTCCAACTCATCAGGACCAGCACTGTTCACACCAGTCTTGATGAGGAAGGTGTGCTGGAGTCAGAGGCGTTTGATTCATTAAAAGGTGACCTGCGCCTCGACACAAATTTTACTCCAGACCAGGAATGGAGTAAGATTTATGGCTTAAAGTATGCACTCCTCACCCTGGATTTTGGGGGAGCAGGCTGAAACTACAAAGTGTCAGTTATTGGCACGTAATCGACACAAATTTAATGCATACTTTCCCATTGAGGTTTTCATGGAGCCTAAAATCTGCATCAAACCCAGCTGATCAATAGAATAAAGAACACCTGGGGATCCCAAAGATGCTGAATACTAAAAAATAGAATATATAAATTTTTAGTATTATTATTGCCAAGTGCACTTCAAGAAAAAAGTGGAAGCCACTCACTAAAAGTCAAAAGAAGAACTATCCCAAACTTGAGGACTAGGATTAGTGATGAGCGAGTGTACACGTTGCTCGGGTTTTCCCGCGCACGCTCGGGTGGTCTCCGAGTATTTGTTAGTGTTCGGAGATTAAGTTTTCATCGCCTCAGCTGAATGATTTACAGCTATTGGCCTGCCTAAGTACATGTGGGGGTTGCTAGGGAATCCCCACATGTAATCAAGCTGGCTAATAGCTGTAAATCATTCAGCTTAGGCGATGAAAACTTAATCTCCCAACACTAAGAAATACTCGGAGACCATCCGAGCGTTCTCAGGAAAATCCGAGCAACGTGTACACGCGCTCATCACTAACTAGGATATACATATCGGACCACAAATGGAATTCAGATAAAAATGCCTTTATTTATACATATGGCAAAAATAGTATTGGTAGAAAAATAAAATTAACAAGTGCTTGTGCACGGTTAAAACCGGGTAAAAACATATATAAATGATTCTACAACAATGTGTACTTATGACTGACCTAAAGGTAAAGGTGTAAAAAAAACTATAGTTTGGAGACAAACTCCTAAGAGAGTTATCCAAAAAATTATAAAAATGAGTAACTATAGCACATAAAAACAATGTGTAAATTGAAATAAATACTTAATCACCAAGGTGTAGTGTGTTATAGGAAATCCCACTGTGTGGGGGCAAAAAAGTGTCCAAGTCCTAATGCCAAGAGGCTGTAGTGCAAAACAATTCAGGGTGATCAAATGGGAACAATGTCAATGATATATACCTTTAAGTCACGTCAGAATCCCGGCACAGTGCACTCCCTAACACTTATTTCGGAATTACTTCCTTCGTCAGGTGTGATGTGCCGGGATCGTGACATGTATAAATAAAGGCATTTTTATCTGAATTCCATTTGTGGTCCGATATTTATATCCTAATCCTCAAGTTTGGGATAGTTCTTCTTTTGATCAAACCCAGCGGATGCAGATTAATTATCTGCAAATTTCCTAAATCTGAATAAAAAACTAAACAAACCAAAAAAGGTATACTCTCCTCCCCTGGTTATTGTCAGTTATCAACAGTGACATGTAATGACGCATGATTGCTGGAGGTCTGGTGTGCAGACGGTCGGGGGACTAGGCTGCCATTGCCACCGGCTCGCCACGGGTAAGTATAGTGCTTGGCTTCATTTATTTTTGTCCTTCTGTGAGACAATACACAGCAGGAAACAATTGGGTGATTTCCCTGCATCATCCTCTGGATGTAATGTGAAGGTGTTCTGCAGCAAATCCCAAATGTGTGAATATGTTCTATTAAATCTGATTTTACAAAGATTTTTATAGACATTTAATAAAAGCGATGCTGAAACACTTCACACACAGCACAAATTTACAGCAAGACCTGCAGATGCATGAATCAGCCATTCATACAGATCATACCTGCGTTTCTTCCTACTGCTGTACTGCATGTTCAGATCCTCTAAGTGAAGGAAGGATTGTGCTAGAAACAGCAGCATTGTTATTTATAAATTGCAGCGGAATGACACATGCCTGGCACAGTTTGCCCGCTCTGAGACAATTGCTCAATTAATAGTACTTTTATCTATTTATACATTCTAGAAAAAAGCCCAGCCTGTATGTGCGCTGTTTGCACATACAAACTATTGTAAATCATGACCAGCTAAGTTGACTAACAAGAAAGAAGAATGTTGCTGATCATGTTGTGTTTATAGCACAGATGATACATTCCTGGTAAATGGCCATCGTGGCATCGTCACATAATTTTATGCATCTATTGAAATAAAGAATCTCAAATGTGTCCATTATACAAACCATCTTAAAGTGGTCGTCCGGACAAAACATATTGATGACCTATCTGGAGAAAATAATAGCTGATTTTGATATTGATGACCTACCCCATGATATTGTGATCAGACAAATCCTTTGAAAAAAAGTTTTCTGGGCTTGAGGGAAATTTCTGCATGCATGCGCTAACTGCAGATAGCAGAATCCTGACAGGGTGCGTGTTACGCACCCTGTCAGGATTTCACTCAATTACCAGAGCTGGCAGGCACACGCCAGATAGATTTTAATTTACTTCTCTCCATGTTGAAAGATTCAGATGAGGATATAGTCAGCTTGTGACTGCCAGGATAAAAATCACATGTGGCTACACACTCAGTCTGGCAATTGATGGAAGTCCTGACAGTGTGCACAGTGTCTGTCTTTATTTTTACATTAATTATGTTTCTTAATCTATTGTTTTTTTAGACAAAGATATTGATGGCTCATCCTTAGCATTGAGTAGATCATTAAAATATCAGTGTGGTCCGACACCAATTGTTACCAGTTCCTTCAGCTGCCAAAAATTCAGTGTATAGAGCCTAAACACTGTTGCTCTGTGTAGTTGCTGTTCTCGGCACTGCAGTGAAGCTACACAGCAATGGTAGATGAAGATAACCAGGCATCGCGTGACCCCGAAGATCACATTCCCTTTGGCTTTTGGTTTCAGCTGAAACAAAGTTGTCTGGTTAATTGGGATGCATCATGCATAACAACCAGTCTTAGTTGGGGCAGTCAGAAGGGTTGTCCCCAGGAACCAGTTCACCATGTACTACAGGAAAGCCAGGGCTGCCACAGGAATTTCAGGGCCCCATACTGGCAAAAGTTTTGGGCCCCTTTGAGACTCTGCCTAGGCTCCATCCTTGCTCCGCCTCCAACCTTCCACAGTACCACCACCCACTCTTGGAAATACTCCACTTCTGCACCACATCCTCACCAATCACACATTAACAGTTCCCAGCTAACACCAAATCACTTACACAGCCAGCAGCTTTTGTTTTGGCCAAAAGATTTTGTAAGCCGCCACCACAACAAGGTAGACTCTTTTGACAGCACCCTACTCTACTCTAAACTGTTAAACATTTGTTAAAATATCCTGTACTCTTTTTAGGTATATTTTATTTGTTTCTTGAAGGGAATGTGTCACATACATTTTTTTAAATGAACAATGATACCATATACATGTAAGGAGTACCGTCACACCATGACCAGATATTATCACCACATAGTGACCGGATAATACCACATACAAGGAACAACTACCGCCACACTATGACCAGACCATATATTACCACCACATACAAGGAACAAATACTTCCACACCATGACCAGACCACATATCACTACCACATAGTGAATGAATACCACATATGAGGTGTGGCCATATTTGTCCCTTGTATCACTATCACATAGTGACCAATAAAAGCACATACAAGGGATAAATACCGCCACACCAATGACCAGACCACATATTACAACCCCATAGTCATCCATAATAGTATAATGCATCCCATAGTTCTATATAGTAGTATAACGCACCCCTTAGTCATACGTAGTCATATAATGCATCCCAAAGTCATCCATAGTAGTATAATGCACTGCATAGTCATCCACAATAGTGTAATGCACCCCATAGTCATACATAGTAGTATAATGCACCCCATATTTATATATAGTAGTATAATGTACTCCCATAGTTATATATAGTAGTATAATGACCCCCTTAGTTATATATAGTAGTATAATGCACCCCATAATCATACACTGTTCAAAATTATTATGCAAATTGGATTTAAGTGTCAAAGATTTAATTGTTTTTCAAATAAACTCGTGGATGGTATTGTCTCAGGGCTCAATAGATCACTGAAATCAATCTTAAACACGTGATAATTAGTTTTCTAGGTGATTCTAATTAAAGGAAACTACTTAAAAATGATGTTCCACCATTATTAAGCAGGCCACAGGTTTCAAGCAATATGGGAAATAAAAAGGAACTCTGCTGCTGAAAAGTGTTAAATAGTGCAATGCCTTGGACAAGGTATGAAAACATTAGATGTTTCATGAAAACTTAAGAGTGATCATCATACTGTGAATAGTTTTGTGACTTAAACAGAGCACAGAGAGAGTTCATGCCATGCAGATAAAGGCATAATGAGGAAGGTTTCTGCCAGACAAATACATTGGATTAAGAGAGCAGCTGCCAAAATACCATTACAAAGCAGCAAACAGTTATTTGAAGCTGCTGGTGCCTCTGGAGTCCCTCCAACCTCAAGATGTAGGATCCTTCAAAGGCTTGCTGTGGTGCATAAACCTACTATTCGGCCAACCCTAAACAGAGTTCACAAGCAGAAACGCTTGCAGTGGGTCCAGACATACATGAAGACTAATTTTCTTCTGTTTACTGAGGAGTGTCAAGCAACCATGGATGGTCCAGATGGATGGAGTGGTGGATAGCCACCATGTCCCAACAAGGCTGCGATGTCAGCAAGGAGGTGGCGGAGTCATGTCAAAAACGCTACGGATCTGCAGCAGTTTTCCATGAGATTTACAGTACAATGTAATCCTATGGAAAACCAAATCCGCTGTGCACATGCTGCGGAAAAAAACGCAAGGAAATGCAGCGTTGTATTTTCTGCAGCATGTCAATTCTTTGTGCGGATCTGCAGCGTTTCTGCACCCATAGACTTGCATTGTGTCAGTAAAACCCGCAGCAAAATCGCAGATATAAAAAAGATCTGCGGTTTTGCTACGGATTAGTGTGTCAAAAACGCTGCACAGGGAAGTGATGTCAGGCGGGAGGAAGTGTGTGGGCGTGGTGTGCAGTAGGAAGTCACCGTCATGGAGTCACCGTGATAGAGTCGTATCGTCGCATGGGGATTGATGTCGGGCGTCTGATCTGGTATGTATGTATGTGTGCGTCTGTCCCCATGCGACAATAGTGCCACCTAATTGTACTAAGTCGCCGTATGAGACTACTGCTCCCATCCGGTATTAGCATGGGAGAGTAGTCCCTGTGTCCGGCGACTCAGTACAATTGTTAGTAAAACACATACACATACAATAAACATATACAATACATGTAACATACATGACAGACAGTACATACAACATAGAGAACATACCATACAGCACATACACCTCCGCGAAGCCCTCTGTCCTCTAGGAAGAAATCCAAAAAAATAAACCAAATGTATACTCTCTGTCCACAGATATCCCATAACGAGAGTCCCACGCTGATCTGTTGTTCTCCGGCGATATACTAACAGGAGCGATGCTCCTAGCAGTGTATCGCGTAGTTTCCTGGAGTTTTGCAGCTCCGGCCTGTCATTTTACGGCACTAGAGCTGCGTGAGAATTTTCCCATGCAGCAGTGCCAAAAAGCAAAAGTACCAGAGTCAATTAACTCCGGTAAACTCTCGCGCATGCTTAGTTACACCCTGCAGGAGCCGTTGCTCCTGTCAGTGTGCTGCTGCAGCCGTGGAGAGCAGACACATCACCTGGTGTGTCTATTCTCCATGGCAGATCGTTGTGGGACATTCGTTATGGGATATCTGCGGACAGGGAGTATAAATTTGGTTTGGTTTTTTTTACCTTTTTTCCCAGGAGAACGAGGGTCTTCATGTGAATTGAGCATACAATAAAAAAATGGTCAAAAAGAGTGTGTCATTATTTAATTAAAATATTTTTTTCTTGTGTGTCTGTGTGTTTAATTTACTGTTTACTATACGATTAATAATGGATAGGTGTGTGCTCGGCTTCCTTCCTCCCATGCGGGATCAGATGAGGAGTAGCCTGGACAGGTGAGTTGACTTGTTTTTCATATTTGCATTACTTCAAGTTAGATAGTTTCCTCTGCTAAACAGCAATCTTCAAGACTGATCTCAGATTATCAATTAGATTAAGATCTGGGCTTTGACTAGGCCACTCCAAAGCATTTACACATTTCCCCTTAAACCACTGGAGTGTTGCTTTAGCCGTATGCTTTCGGTTAATTTCTCGTTGGACAGTGAACCTCCATCCCAGTATCAAATCACTGGCAGACTGAAGCAGGATTTGCTCAAGAATTTCCTTGTATTTTGCATTATCCATCTTCCCCTTGACACGGACCAGTTTCCTTGTCCCTGCTGTTGACAAACATCCCACAGCATGATGCTGCCACCACCATGTTTCACTGTGGGGATGGTGTTCTTGGGGTGATAAGCTACTGTTTATCTTGGTGGTCAAAAAGCTGAATTGTAGTCTCATCTGACCACAGCACCATCCTTCATACATTTGGGGAGTCTCCCATGTCTTTTGGCAAACTCTAAACAAGCTTTACACACAAAAATTGTACGTAAAGGCTTTTTTATGTCCATACTTCCATAAAGGCCACCTCTATGGAGTGTACGGCTTATTGTGGTCGCATGGACAGATACTCCAGTCTCTGCCTGGGGACTCTGCAGCTGCTTCAGGGTTACCTTTGGTCTCTGTGCTGCCTGTCTGATTAATACCTTCCTTGCCATGACTGAGAATTTTGGTAGGCGGACCTCTTGGCAGCTTTGTTGTGTTGCCATATTCTTTCCATTTGATGATAATGGATTTGATTTTGCTCTGGGAGATCATCATAGATTGTTTGTATTTTTTTTTTTTATAACCCAACCCTGACTTGTATTTCTCAACTACTTTTTACCTAACTTTTTGAAGAGCTCCTTTGTCTTCATGGTGTTTGGTTAGTGGTGCCTCTTGCTCAATGGTGTTGCAGACTCTGTGGCCTTTCAGAACACGTAAAGTATATACTAACAGACAGGTGACAGATTGCACCCACGTGTTCATCCTTTCACTAAGCGTGTGACTTATGATGGTAATTGCTTGCAGCAAATTTTTTTTAGGGGCTTCAAAGCATAAGAGGTGAATACATATGCACATTCTAATTCCAAGTTATTTGATCCCATGTATTTAATTTATGCCTATATTTTTCTTGCTTCATTCACCAACTTGGACTATTTAGTGCCCATGCATCACACACAAATTAGATTACAAAAATATTTAAAACACTGGTTGTAATGTAACAAAATAGGTAAAAAGCCAAAGGGGTGAATACTTTTGCAAGCCACTGTAATCCTCTGTACTTTCTGGGATGTTTGGGCAAGTGGGCGGTCCTATTAGTGATTGACAGCATTTTATATATGTGTGCATACAGATACAGAATGTCAGGACTCTGAACATTTTTTACCTTTTGTGCATTACTGCCCTTTTTCAAGATGGCGTCTTTGGTCTCATGTGCACTGTGTCTCCTGCTATAAAACTCCACCCCAGCCTTCAGTCTGTGCTAGAGTATTCTGCCTTGCATCCAGCTCCTGACCTGATTACTCCCTGGCTATACACCTGCTCCTGTGAACCTGTGTGGTGATCCTGCTAGTCGGCTCTGAGTTCCTGCTGCATACACAAGTTTCCAGTAATCCTCCTTCATCTGCTGTTCGTGTTTACTTCCATCTGCATTTGCCGGTCATGTAAGCTGTTGCTGCTTTGCAATAACCTGAGACTATTAACCAGGCCTCCCTGGTTGAGCTAAGATATGATTTGAACTGCCTAATAAGCATATCTATCTGTGCCTGGACTAAGACAAGGATTTATTCGTGTCAAGTATCCTCAAGAATAACTGTGCTTCATAGACTTTCTGCTTGATTGCATTTTCCTCTGAAGTTTCCTATAGACTGCTAAGCTGCGTTTATTATTTGCACCAAGTGTTGTGGACTTGAGTTTCTCTCTGCACCTGTTTGAATCACCGTGTGATAATACAGACTTTACCACTTATAAAACTGTGTCCTGTAGTTGTCTTGTTCCACGCAAAGAGTCTCCTGAGTTATCCCCTATAATTATTACACAGAAGCAGTCACAGATAGGACCACCCACTGGACGGAAATTCCAAAAAGAGCAAAGGATTAAATGAATAAATCACACATTATACTGAATCTTTCTTCCCAAAACCACATATCAATCTGCTCAGCAAATCCAGCTTTACATAGTGCCAGCAGATCACATTGCATTTTCTTGTTGACAGGTTCCCTTTAAATGGTGCCACCAAGTGTGACAATGACATTTAAAAGGCTTCCTACATGGCAGCACTCAGTTCTGGTGGCCTTCAACCAACATTTGTCGCAATCACAGGAGTTCCCGATCGATCGTCGTGGCAGCTGGAGGCCTACTGAAAGCGAATCTGTCACCAGGTTTTGCAGTGACACTGAGTCTAGCTATGTATCACTTACTTTACTGCTTGCTGCAGTTTTGCTTAGAAATTGTTTTATCTGCTGCAGATCTAGCAGCTCTCTGAATGCTGAGCTCTGTATAATCACACCCCCATCACTGGCTGGCCACTTTCTGTGTACACTGTGCATAAGCTTAAAGCTGCCATTTAGTGGTGAGGGTGTGATTATAAAGACCTCACGAATATGGAGGACTACCTGGCAGCAGGTTATAGTCTCGTCGATGAAATAATGCTTGTGTCAAAACCACAGCAAGCAGCCCAGTAAGTGATACAGCCCTGAGTTTAGGGTATTTGCCCCTAAATTATGCTGCTCTCAGATTAGGTTCAAGATCCATTAAAGAGACAAACTAAGAATTTATAAAAAAAAAAATAAAGACATTTAAATCACCCACCTTTTCACCAAACATAAATAACAAAAAAAATAGAAAAAAAAATGATATATTAGCTACAGTCATGGCCAAAAGTATTCACACCCCTGCAATTCTGTCAGATAATTCTCAGTTTCTTCCAGAAAATGATTGCAAACACAAATTCTTTGGTATTATTATCTTCATTTAATTTGTCTTAAATGAAAAAACACAAAAAGAATTGTTCTAAAGCCAAATTGGATATTATTCCACACCAAACATAAAAAAGGGGGTGGACAAAAGTATTGGCACTGTTCGAAAAATCATGTGATGCTTCTCTAATTTGTGTAATTAACAGCACCTGTAACTTACCTGTGGCACCTAACAGGTGTTGGCAATAACTAAATCACACTTGCAGCAAGTTGACATGGATTAAAGTTGACTCAACGTCTGTCCTGTGTCCTTGTGTGTACCACATTGAGCATGGAGAAAAGAAGGAAGACCAAAGAACTGTCTGAGGACTTGAGAAACCAAATTGTGAGGAAGCATGAGCAATCTCAAGGCTACAAGTCCACAGGGGCTGACTGGCCCAGGTGGCAAAGAGGCAAATGCCCCCCGGGCCACTCCCCCAGCTGCTGTTCAGGGCCGGCTGCCTGGTGGTGGCTACAGCCACACAGCAAATTGTGCGCAGCCATGTCTGCTGTACTGTGACGTGGCCGGCAGCAGACACAGCCGCATCACAGTTAGCACACACGTCTGCGCTGGGGCCAGGAGCTATGTTTGGCTGTCACCTTGACGGCTGCGCAGCTACTGCTCCCTTCATGTTCTCTATACTTCCAGGTTAGGTGTTGGGCATGCGCGATGGCATCCTCACGCACGCGCCGACATGACCCGGATGCTAGAAGCAGAGAGGCACTGCAGGGGAGCGACTGGTGAGGTAAGTATGAAGAACTTTTTTGTTTTCTTTATAAAATAAATTTAATGGTGGGTAACTGCAAGTGATGAAGTGGGAGGTGTAAGGAGACTGCACATGATGGAATTTGGGGGTTAAAGGAGACTGCACATGATGGAGTGAGGGGGTAAGTGGGGCTGCACATGATGAAGGTTGAGTGGGGCTGTACATGATGGAGTGGGGCTGCACTTGATAGTTTAGTGGATAAAGGAGACTGCACATGATGAAGTGGGGAGAGTGGGGCTGTATGATGGAATGGGGCTGCACATGATGATGTGGGGGTAAGGGGGATTGTGCATGATGAAGGGGGAGTGGGGCTGCACATGAAGTGGGGGGTAAGGGGGACTGCACATGATGAAGTGGGGGGGTAAGGGGGACTGCACATGATGAAGTGGGGGTTAAAGGGGACTGCACATGATGAAGTGGGGGGTAAGGTGATCTGCACATGTTGAAGTGGGGGGTAAGGGGACTGCACATGATGAAGTGGGAGAACGGGACTGCAGGACTGCACATGATGAAGTGTGTCTGATGTGGGACTGCTCATGATGAAATGGAAGGGGGATAGGGGGCTGCAAATGAAGTGAGGGGGTGATAGGGGACTGCAATGAATGAAGTAAGGGGACTTCAAATTAAAGTGGGGGGACTGCAAAATGATAAATTCAGTGTGAGGGACAGGGGACAGCAATTTAATTGAAGGTGGGGGTGGGGAGAGCAAATGATCAATTGAAGAGGGGGTGGGGAGAGCTAATGATGATCTAGGGGAAGAACAAATAATTAATTTTAAGGGTGGGGGAGTAAATGATGTATTGAATGTGGGGTAGAGCAGTTGATAATGAATAGAGGGTGAGAGAGAAAGACATGACAATGAATTGGGGCGGGAGGGGCATGTAACTATAATGAATCGGGGTTAGGGTTAGAGTGGTAGGTACATAGCGGGGGCCGTTGAGGATGAAGTGACTGGTAATGAATTGGGGGAAAGAGTACAGGTGCTAATTAATTTATATATTAAATGGGGAAAGTGGCTATTTATAGTTAGCGGGTGCACAGTGGTGGATTATAATTTATATTTGGAATGGTCGGTTAATAATAATAATTATGATAATTTTATTTCTATAGTGCCAACACTTTACATTTTAGAGGGGACTTGTACAGACAATGGACATTAAGCATAACAATAAACACATAGATCAACAGATACCAAAAGGAATGAGGGCCCTGCTCGCAAGCTTACAATCTATGAGGTTGCATAATAACCAATTATATATTGTTTGTGGGTGCACCTCTGTATTCAGATGTCTAGTGTACACCATGTTCCAAATTATTATGCAAATTGGATTTAAGTGTCATTAAGATTTAATTGTTTTGTTTTTCAAATAAACTCGTGGATGGTATTGTGTCTCAGGGCTCAATGGATCACTAAAATAAATCTTAAACACATGTGATCATTAGTTTTCCAGGTGATTCTAATTAAAGGAAAACTACTTAAAAATGATGTTCCACATTATTAAGCAGACCACAGGTTTCAAGCAATATGGGAAATAAAAAGGATCTCTCTGCTGCTGAAAAGCATTAAATAGTGCAATGCCTTGGTCAAGGTATGAAAACATTAGATATTTCACGAAAAATTAAGAGTGATCATCATACTGTGAAGAGATTTGTGACTGAAACAGAGCACAGACAGAGTTCATGCAGATAAAGGCATAATGAGGAAGGTTTCTGCCAGACAAATTCATTGGATAAAGAGTGCAGCTGCCAAAATACCATTACAAAGCAGCAAACAGTTATTTGAAGCTGCTGGTGCCTCTGGAGTCCCTCGAACCTCAAGGTGTAGGATCCTTCAAAGGCTTGCTGTGGTGCATAAACCTACTATTCGGCCACCACTAAACAGTGTTCACAAGCAGAAACGGTTGCAGTGGGCCCAGACACACATGAAGACTGATTTCCAAACAGTCTTGTTTACTGATGAGTGTCGAGCAACCCTGGGTGGTCCAGATGGATAGAGTAGTGGATGGTTGGTGGATGGCCACCATGTCCCAATAAGGCTGCAACGTCAGCAAGGAGATGGAGGAGTCATGTTTTGGGCCAAAATCATGGGGAAACAGCTTGTAGGGCCTTTTAAGGTTCCTGAAGGTGTGAAAATGACCTCGGCAAAGTGTATAGAGTTTCTGACTGACAACTTTCTTCCATGGTATAAAAATCAGAATTGTGCCTTCAGGAGCAAAATCATCTTCATGCATGTCAATGCACCATCTCATGCTGCAAAGAATCACTCTGAGTCATTGGCTGCAATGGGCATAAAAGGAGATAAACTCATGGTATTGCCACCATCTTCCCCTGACCTCAACCCTATACAGAACCTTTGGAGTATCATCAAGCAAAAGATCTATGAGGGTGGGAGGCAGTTCACATCAAAACAGCAGCTCTGGGAGGCTATTCTGACTTCATGCAAAGAAATACAAGCAGAAACTCTCCAAATACTCACAAGTTCAATGGAGGCGAGAATTGTGAAGGTGATAACAAAGAAGGGTTCCTATGGTAACATGTGACTTGGCCTGTTAGGATGTTTTGGGGTTAAATAGCTTTTTTGTTCAGTGAATGTGACCTAATGCTGCAAATTCCACAAATGAGCATTTTCAGTTCTTTAAAACAGATCAAATGTTTAGAAATTCTACTGTGCCTAATAATTTGGAACAGTGCATTTTGAGTTTTTATTCATTTTGGAGATTATACTGTTATCATTGGGAGGTTTCTTCAATAAAATTCGAATCTAACAGGTGATGACTTTTATTAGACTGTCATTTGCACCGACCATTTAGGAAAATCCGAGAAAAATATAATTTGCATAATAATTTGGAACATGGTGTAGAAGAAAGGGAAAAAGTGGGGAATGTGGTCTGGAGGCCGTGCTCTAGGTAACTGTGTTATTTTATGCAGAGACGAGTCCTGGCTGGAAGAAGTGACGGCAGTCTGTGCTGGATGAAAATGAAACGCAAAGATGAAGGACTTCAGCTAGAGACGTCACTAGTGAGTCAGTGTATTACCTGTACACTGACACTATACACTGTATACTATATACAAAGCTCCTGTGTATAATGTCACTGGCAGTGGTGATCACTGTATTACCTGTACACTGACACCTTATACAGATCTCCTGTGCATAATGTCACCAGTGATCACTGTAGTATCTTTACACTGACCGTAAATACAGAGGTCCTGTATACAATGGCACTTAGTATTGTGCTTTTTAAAAATTAATGATCAGTATTGTAGTATACAAGTAGTAAAAGGTGTACACTCCCTGACAGAAGTAATGTCGCTTATCCATGTTATGTAAATAAAAGCTTATAACCTGATGTTAAATTCATCCATTGGTTGTATAAATTATTCTTTTGAAAGCTGAAACCTTCCAAAATGTGGTTTAGGTTAAGAAAATAAATTGACATCAATGCAGAAATATTGATTAGTTAATGGACACAGAATGGTCAGATTTTAGCAAGACAAAAGTTTTGTCGCCTGGTCATATAATGCACCCAATCCTAATTTACATCCTCACCTGTGCTCAGTAAATGATCGGTTATTTAGTGTGTGTGTATAAAAAGAAACCCAGCACCCCAGACCTTCACTTGAACTGCAACTTAAGCTCTGACAACATGCCAAAAATCCACCCTGCGACCAAAGCCTGGATTATCAAGAGGCTGAAGACCAGATCCACTGCAGAGGTGGTGGGCACCTTTAATGTGTCTCAGCATCAAGTACAAAGAATTAAAAAAAAGATTTGAAGAGACTGGAGAGGTGTTTGACTAGCCCAGGTCCGGCAGACCCCGCAAGACAACTGCTCAGGAGGAACATTTGTTGGTTAGAAAATCCAAAGCAACCCCCTCTTCCACAGCAGCAGAGCTCCAACAGGTCTGGTCACCTCAAGTCCCTGTGTCAACTAGAACAGTTTGTAGGATTCTGTCTCAAAATGGCCTCCATGGTGGAATCAGTGCCCAGAAGCCAGCACTAAACAAAAAGGAAATAAAAAACCGTGTGGCATCTGCAAACTCCCACAGCCTGCTAAATAGATGGACACTGGAAAAGTGGCAGAAGGTGGATTTCTCTTCAGTAGAATTACACCACAGCTGCCACAAACACTGCAGGAGACCTACTGGAGCCCGTATGGATCCAAAATACACCCAGAAGACAGTTAAATTTGGTGGTGGAAAGATCATGGTCTGGGGTTACATTCAGTATGGGGGTGTGCGAAACATTTGCAAGGTGTTAGGCAATATCAATAGCCTAAAATATCAAGAAGTATTAGCTACCTCTTATATTCCAAATCATAAAAGAGGTCATTCTGCAGCAGGATGGTGCTCCATCTCATACATCCATCTCTACAACAAAGTTCCTCCAGGCAAAAAAGATCAAGGTGCTCAAGGACTCGCCAGCCCAGTCACCAGACATGAACATCATTGAGCATGTTTGGGCTAGGATGAAAGAGGACGCTTGGAAGACAAAACCAAAGAATCTAGAGGAGCACCACAACTTCATTCACCAACGTTATGCAACATATATTTGTATTTTAAGTTAATTATTTGTCTGTGGGCAACAAAAATGTTGTCTTGCCAAAATCTGACCATTCTGTGTCCATTAACTGATCAATATTTCTGCTTTAATAACAATTTATTTTCTTAACCTAAACCACATTTTGGAGGGTTTCAGCTTTCAAAAGAATAACTTATACAACCAATGGATGAATTTACCGTCAGGTTATAAGCTTTTATTTACATAACAAGAATAAGCGACATAACTTGTGTCAGGGAGTGTATGGTGGCATCATTGGTCTTTGTATAGAGTGTAGTTTCATGTAGAGGTAATGGTGATATTACAATATTATGTATTCTCTGTGTAGTGGTGATAGTACTAGGCACTGTGTAGCTGTATTGTGTGTATGTTTGTAAGTAAGCTCCGTTATGGCACCATATCTAAGCAGTAAGCTTGGTTCTGGTACTCTATCAATGTAGTAATCTAGATTATGGTACTGTATGTATGTATGTCGTAATCTCAGTTCTGCTCCAGTTTCTATGTAGCAGACTTGGTTCCATGTAGTAGATGTATTAAGCTCGGTTCTGCTCCCTTATCTCTGTAGTAAGCTCGGTTCTGCTCCCATATCTCTGCAGTAAGCTTCTGCTCCCATATCTCTGTAGTAAGCTCGGTTCTGCTCCCTTATCTCTCTAGTAAGCTCGGTTCTGCTCCCTTATCTCTGTAGTATGCTAGGTTCTGCTCCCATATCTCTGTAGTAAGTTTGGTTCTGCTCCCATATCTCTGTAGTAAGCTCGATTCTGTTCCCATATCTCTGCAGTAAGCTCGGTTCTGCTCCCATTTCTCTGCACTAAGCTCGGTTCTGCTCCCATATCTCTGTAGTAAGCTTGGTTCTGCTCCCATATCTTTGCAGTAAGCTCGGTTCTGTTCCCCTATCTCTGTAGTAAGCTTGGTTCTGCTCCCTTATCTCTGTAGTAAGCTCGTTTCTGCTGCCATATCTCTGTAGTAAGCTCGTTTCTGCTGCCATATCTCTGTAGTAAGCCCTGTTCTGCTCCCATATCTCTGCAGTAAGCTCGGTTCTGCTCCCATATCCTTGCAGTAAGCTTGGTTCTGCTCCCATATCTCTGTAGTAAGCTCGGTTCTGCTCCCATATCTTTGCAGTAAGCTCGGTTCGGCTCCCATATCTCTGAATCTAGTAAGTTCGGTTCTGCTCCCATATCTCTGTAGTAAGCTCCGTTCTGTTCTCATATCTCTGGAGTAAGCTCGATTCTGCTCCTATATCTATGCAGCAAGCGCCGTTCAGTTTCCATATCTGTGTACCAGCCTGTTTTTAAAGCCTGTTATCTCTGCTACTTTAATGCAGTGGCCAGATATAAGCAGGGAAAAGGAGGGCCACCGCAACTCGAGGGCCACTGCCTTGTGATTGCCCCCCAGGCTGAAAATTGCCAGCCAGCCCCTGCAAGTCCATCTCCAAAGACCTGAATGTTCCTGTGTCTACCGTGCGCAGTGTCATCAAGAAGTTTAAAACCCATGGCACTGTGGCTAACCTCCCTAGATGTGGATGGAAAAGAAAAATTGACAAGAGATTTCAATGCAAAATTGTGCAGATGTTGGATAAAGAACATCAACTATCATCCAAACAAGTTCAAGCTGCCCTGCAGTCCGAGGGTACAACAGTGTCAACCCGTACTATCCGTCGGCGTCTGAATGAAAAGGGACTGTATGGTAGGAGACTCAGGAAGACCCCACTTCTTACCCCGAGACATAAAAAAACCAGGCTGGAGTTTGCCAAAACTTACCTGAAAAAGCCTAAAATGTTTTGGAAGAATGGTCTCTGGTCAGATGAGACAAAAGTAGAGCTTTTTGGGCAAAGGCATCAACATTGAGTTTACAGGAGAAAAAAAAGAGGCATTCAAAAAAAAGAACACGGTCCCTACAGTCAAACATGGCGGAGTTTCCCTGATGTTTTGAGGTTGCTTTGCTGCCTCTGGCACTGGACTGCTTGACCGTGTGCATGGCATTATGAAGTCTGAAGACTACCAACAAATTTTGCAGCATAATGTAGGGCCCAGTGTGAGAAAGTTGTTTCTCCCTCAGAGGTCATGGGTCTTCCAGCAGGACAATGACCCAAAACACACTTCAAAAAGCACTAGAAAATGGTTTGAGAGAAAGCACTGGAGACTTCTAAGGTGGCTAGCAATGAGTCCAGACCTGAATCCCATAGAACACCTGTGGAGAGATCTAAAAATGGCAGTTGGAGAAGGCACCCTTCAAATATCAGGGACCTGGAGCAGTTTGCCAAAGAAGAATGGTCTAAAATTCCAGCAGAGCATTGTAAGAAACTCATTGATGGTTACCAGAAGCGGTTGGTCACAGTTATTTTGGCTAAAGGTTGTGCAACCAAGTATTACGCTGAGGGTGCCAATACTTTTGTCTGGCCCATTTTTGGAGTTTTGTGTGAAATGATCAATGTTTTGCTTTTGGCTTCATTCTCTTTTGTGTTTTTTCTTTAAGACAAGTTAAATGAAGATAATAATACCAAACAATTTGTGTTTGCAATCATTTTCAGGAAGAAACTGAGTATTATCTGACAGAATTGCAGGGGTGTGAATACTTTTGAGCATGATTGTACTTGTTATGTACTTATGCTAACAAATCAAATATAATAAATACTTTTCCCATATTATAAGCACCA
This sequence comes from Ranitomeya variabilis, assembly GCF_051348905.1. Lineage (NCBI taxonomy): Eukaryota > Metazoa > Chordata > Amphibia > Anura > Dendrobatidae > Ranitomeya > Ranitomeya variabilis. The sequence goes on along the minus strand of NC_135232.1, from coordinate 218,857,833 downwards.
AAATGGAAAAAAAAAATGCCAAAAGTGGTGCTTTTCATTCAACACACTTTCTGTTGCATAGTTTGGTCGCATAAGAAAATTGTGAGAGTAGAGTATATGGGGTAATTCAAATTTTATCTACACAGAACATGAGGTACATGCATCAGCTTCTTAATACAGCATAACAGGAAGTCTAAAGGACCTTTAACCAGAGAGAAAGTGAAACCAAACAAGTATATGCATATGCATTATATTGAGCTAAGCATATAGCAGTAACAACATCGCCATCTACTGTCAGAAAAGTGGAAGCTTCTCCTGCACACAAATAAGTCTGTTGCATATCTGCCAACACTCCCCCCAATGCAATAAATAGTGATAAATACATCATATGTTCCACAAAATGGTATTATTGAGGCAGGAGTTCCACTACTGTATAACAAGGCCAAGTGCTAAAATCACATAATACTCAGCCTAGTGTTATCCTATGGGACAGCTCAGATCTGCCATTATTCTCTCATGCCGATTTGGCATCTGAGAACAATCACAGCATCCTGTGAGTGGCAATGAGACTCAACTCACTTGCACACATACAAGTTTATGTGTATGGCCGGGATCACACACAGCGAGATACGGCCGAGTCTCTCAGGTTAAAAGCAAGCTCTGGCACCGGCATACCAGAGCAGAGCGTGCGGCCGCATAGCAATACATGGAGCCGCACGCTCTGCTCCAGAGTGCCGATGCCACAGCTTGTTTTTAACCTGCAAGACTCGGACGTATCTCGCTGTAGTGTGACTCCGGCCTATGAGTGAAACTTCACACTGCACTCAGATGTCATCCCAGTGTAGTCCCATATACAGCGAGTCAGGCCATGGAGAAGATGGAGAAATTACTTTCTTCGTCTCCTCTGCACCTGTGCTGCTATTCTCTCATGTGGGAGGATGGGAGCACAGTAGCATGACATTCGGCTCATGCTCGCAGCAGCAAAAAAAGCACATGGGGTACTAGAAATCCCATGCTCTTTGCTGAAACTGTAAGGGTATGTGTCCACGTTCAGGAAACGCTGCGTGTTTGACGCTGCGCATAGCCACAGCGTCAAACACGCAGCGTCCAGATGTTACAGCATAGTGGAGGGGATTTTATCAAATCCCGTCTCCACTATGCGTGGTAACACGCACCTGGCGGCCCTGCGATTCCGGACATGATGCGCTTCTTTTAAGATCGCAGCATGTCCATGTACCCTGCGGCGCCGCTGCGCTGCCGCAAGGTATATCACAGGGCCCTATGTGTGGGGTGCGATGATTCCAGATGTGTGCAATGAACACATCCGGCATCATCGCGTCACAGAAGGGGGAGGGGCTTAGGGCGGAGCGGGTTTGCCGTTCCAGCCATACCGCCGGCCATCCTGAAGGTGGACACATACCCTAAAATGATTTTTGTTTGCTCAGTGAAAATACGCAGTGTCAAAAACTCATCACGGGAACTAAACCTGTAAAAAACTACAGCTGAACTCACAAAAAAACAAGTCCTCCCATAGGTCCATCAACAGAGGAATTAAAGGGAATCTGTAGTAGTATTAGCCATATATATGGGCATGTAGGTAATAGGAAGTTGAAAAAAATGATACCTTGATATTTGTGATCTGACGTGTTATTCCAGAGAAATTTACATTTTTCTTATGTAAATGAGCCATTCAGGACTATGGGCCGGACGCTGATCTGTATGAGAATCTGCCTCCAGAGATTATTTTAACCCCTTTCTGACATCGGACGTACTATGCCGTCCATGTGACCAGGGATTTAATTCCCATGGGCGGGATAGTACGTTATACACGGGGGAAGCGTGGCCGGGTGTCAGCTGATTATCACAGCTGACACCTGGCACTATGTGCCAGGAGAAGTCACGGACCGCTCCCGGCACTTTAACCCCCGAAACACTGCGATCAAACAAGATCACAGCATTCCGGTGGCATAAAGAAGCATCGTGCAGGGAGGGGGCTTCCTGCGTTCTTCCCTGAGACCCTCAGAACAACGTAATGTGATTGCGTTGTTCCGAGAGTCTCCTCCCTGCAGGCCCTGGATCCCAGATGACCGCGGGGTCATTCCGGGTCCTGCAGGGAGGTGGCTTGTCAGTGCCTGCTAAGAGCAGGCGCCGGCAAGCCTCCTTCACTGCCTGTCAGATCCCTGATCTGACACAGTGCTGTGCAAAGTGTCAGATCAGCAATCTGACTTTATACAGTGATGTCCCACCGTGGGACAATTTAAAAAAGTTTAAAAAAAATTAACGTTTAAAAATATTTAAAAAAAAAAAAAACTAAATAAAGAAAAAAAATATATATTCTCGGTCCCCCATGACAGCACTACGGAGAGAGGGGATCCGCCCTTCAGGGACAGGAAACCTACAGATAAAAGGGCGGTACCTCTCCCTCACATCAATAAAGATCACATCTTACGGACTCAGGTATACCTAATGGAACTACAGCCAGATCCTCCACTGGTCCGTTTGCAGGTGGGGTGAAATCAACTTTTGTACCGCCGGCTACACCGGGTAATGTCATTGATATTTTTGAAAAACAAGTAACGAAGGACATTGAAGCCCTAATTTATCGGCAGTCACCTGCAAATTTATCTGTATCTGAGAAACGTGCTTTAAATGAAATAAAGGGTTGGCATGATGTCATAGTTCGACCTGCAGATAAGGGGGGCAACCTGGTTTTGATGTCAAAGGACTATTACATACAGGAAGCTTTGAGACAATTGAACAATTCAGAGACCTATTTGCGGTTAAAATCTGATCCTATACATAGACACAAGAACGAATTGCGTTCTTTATTAAGATCAGCCGTAGAAATGGGTATCATGTCCGCTAAACAAGCAGAAAAATTGTTTCCAGCGTTCCCACGTAAACCAGTGTGGTACCATGTACCCAAGGTTCATAAATCTCTGATAGCCCCGCCGGGTCGTCCTATAGTGTCAGGGGTGGGGGCGTTAACAGAACCCTTGTCACGTTACTTAGATTGGTTGCTACACCCCCTACTCTCGGATATTCCATCATATATACGTGACACAAAACACTTCTTAAAAGTATTAAAAGATTTTGATTGGCAGGAAGGTTGTTCCCTCACATCTATTGATGTAGAAAGCCTCTACACTCGCATTCCACAACAAAGCGGTGTGGAGGCTATTAAAGAGATACTTTCTTTTACCCCCACGGACCAAAATACCATAGATTTCGTTTGTAATGGCCTTAAATTTGTTCTAACCCACAACGTTTTTCAATTTGACTCAGAATGGTTTCTTCAAATTGAGGGTACTGCAATGGGTACGCCCGTTGCATGTACCTTCGCAAATTTATATCTAGCTGCCTTTGAGAAACGATATGTGTACACAACTGAGAACCCATACTTGAAATATATAAGGTTATACGTCAGATTTGTGGACGATATTTTGATCGTCTGGGATGGTGGTCATAAAGAATTTCAGTCCTTTGTGACATATTTGGATGCCATAAATGTAATGAATATGAAGTTCACCTCCGTATTTGGAGGCAATAGCATCGAATTTTTAGACGTTAAAATATGGGTTAACGAAATAGGTATTCAAACGGAAATTTTCCGCAAACCATCAGCCACTAACTCTTTATTACACTATCAAAGTGCACATCCCCACTATACTAAGAGATCACTTCCGTATAGCCAATTTCTCAGAGTAAAAAGGATAAACAGTTGTGAGGAGGGTTATAAACGACAATCACAAGAGCTGTATGACAGATTCAGGAACAGAGGCTATCCCTCCTCAATTCTAACACAGGCAATAACTAGGGTTAATAACGAACATACAGGGAATAAAATAAAAGGTGTTATGGGTAATGTAGTGGAACCCATTGGCCATGATGACAATAATAAGAGATTTGTCTTTAGTTTCCAATATGGCCCTATGGACAATCAAATTAGAACAGCCATACGTAGGAACTGGCATATTTTGGAGAGTGATCCGGTATTAAAAGATCGCATCAAAGAAGGTCCATTATTTGCGTGCCGCCGTGGACAGAATTTAAAGGACATTCTAGTGCACAATAGAATTAAAACTATAAATGAGAATTGGCTAACTAAAGGACTCCCAACAGGTAATATCAAGTGCAGACAATGCAACTTCTGCACATACCATATTACGGGTAAAACCTTGCAAATTGGCCCTGTCACCACAACAGTGAGAGATTATATCTCCTGCAGAACGAAGTTTGTGGTTTATGTTTTATTCTGCCCGTGTGGACTCTTTTACATAGGTAAGACCATCCGTCCCTTATTTGTTAGGGTTAGAGAACACTTTAGGTCCATTAGTACGGGCAAAGGGGTTCCAAAGTTGATTAGCCATGTTCGCACAGTGCATAAGGGAGATGCTACGGTTTTACAATTTGCCGGTATAGAAAGAGTTAGTTTACCTGAACAGGGAGGTGACCATCGGAGATTATTATTGAAACGGGAAGGGAGATGGATTATGAAGGTAAATGCTACAGGACCTTTGGGGTTAAATGAGCGTATTGACATGTCCGTTTTCCTGTAACATTATTTGTATGTTTTTTTATATATATGTGCTTATCTTATACACGGTTTTCTTTTTATGTTGCTGCTCCATTTGTTTTGTTTTGTTTTATAGTATTTTAATAAGTAGGAGCATGTTAATGGTATTGTGGTCAGGTGAGTGAACACTCCCACTAGCGGAGGTTACTGAATAAATTGGATTACTCACCTGTGGTTACCATCGGACCCGTAGAAGCGCAGTGAGCGTGAAACGGCCGTCGTCCTCTTCCACATTTCCTCCCTGCAATGCTCCGCTACTTTGATGTAATGCCACTCGAATAAAGGATTTTGCATGGACGGTGAGTGCTCCTTTTCCTTTTTTCTATTTCATTTTGGACACTGTTTTTCTAAGTGAGCACCCTAGCCTGCAGTGACGCAAACACGCTTCTTATCTGTGAAGGGGTGAAACAGGAAGACCAGGCTGGCTGTGCGCCCTTCTGTCTTTGTTATTGTGGTCTCCCTCACATCAGTTGGTTTCCTGTCCCTGACGGGGAACCTCTTCTCGGTGGTACCTGAAGCAGCTGTATCACGGACCGGGCAGTCGGGTTCCGGCAGCGAGGAGGCTCCTGCCGCGGCTTGTCCGGCACCCAAAGCCGCCACCGCTGGAACCGACGGGTTCTTCAGGGTGTACGGGGGAGAGACCGCCGCCAGACTCTGAGGGAGGAAGGGGCGCTGGTCACCCGGAGCTTCTGTGCCGGCTACTGCACGCTCCGGGTGGAGAAAGATGGCTGCCGCTCCGGAAATGCGGCATTAACTTCCGGGTCATCTCCGTGCGCATGCGCGGTAATCTCTCTCCCGGGTGGATGTGCGCAGGACCGGAAGTGCAGGTAGAACGCCGGATTCAAAAAGGGAGATGGTGCACACATACAGTAGTTGTCGCACTATCTCCCTGTAACCATGGAGGACAGCGATCCACAGCAGCTGCAGCCCAGGCAGCAGCACCATAAGAAGGTGGACCCCAAGAGCTCCAGAGGAAGTGGGTCTAGCAGTCGGTCCACACAGCGCAGCAGATCTGCTGCAAGGACTAACTCCCCTCCTCAAGAGACTCCTCTACCAGACCTGGGCCCTCCTCCAGAACCGGTACCTGCCTCCACATCCGAATGGTGAGTGATCTCCATGAAAGTACATATTTTATAATAGGATTCCCTCTTCTCCCTTACTAGGGTAAGAAGAGCCTGGAGAAAAAGAAAAATAGGGCCTGCCCCACCTGTAGCAAAGCTTTGCCGGTAACCTGGAGCAAAAAGCTTTGTAAATCTTGCATTCAGCGTTTATTGTGTGAAGAAACCCCTGACTTCGCATCTGAACTTAAAACTATAATTAGATCTGAAGTTCAGAATGCCCTGTTATCTTCCAAAAAAGGGAAGGATAAGGTGAAGGAGACGGTACATTCCCACTCTGTCCGATCCTCATCTGAGGACGTGGATTCTGACGATTCTAAATCCTCCCTATCTTCCTCCGATGAAGATTCGGGCCGTCATTGCTTCCCACTAGAGGAAGTGGACGCCTTAGTAAAAGCCGTCAGAGCCACTATGGGGGTTGAGGATCCCAGACCCGATAAATCGACTCAAGATATAATGTTCGGAGGTCTGGGACAAAAAAAGCGGAGAGCTTTTCCATTAAATTCCAATGTCCAGACACTGATCAAAAAAGAATGGGAAAAACCGGACAGGAGAAATTCTTCAGTGCCCTCGCTTAAAAGAAAGTATCCCTTTGAGGACGAGGCGTCCACTTCTTGGGACAAGGCACCAAAATTGGACGTAGCAGTGGCCAAAGCCTCGAAAAAATTTGCGTTCCCGTTTGAGGATATGGGTACCCTCAAAGACCCTTTAGACAAGAAAGCGGATACCTTTCTTAAAGGGGCATGGGAATCGGCTGGGGGTAGCTTGAGACCTGCAGTTGCAGCGACCTGCACCTCCAGGTCTTTGATGGTGTGGGTTGACCAGCTGGAAAGCCAGATTAAGGATGGGTCACCCAGGAGTAAATTGCTAGACTCAATCCCTGCAATTAGGGCAGCAGCAGCGTTCCTAGCGGACTCCTCAGCGGACTCAGTACGTTTAACATCCAAGGCCGCTGCCCTCTCCAACGCAGCTAGAAGAACCCTATGGCTTAAGAGCTGGCCAGGGGACCTCCAAACAAAACTGAAATTGTGTTCTATTTCCAAATCTGTTTCCAAATCTGGGACCAGCCCCATTTAAACAGTCCTTTCGGAACCGAAAATTTTTTCGTCGGTGACCTCCCATAGAACAGAATAAATGGGAAGAAGGGAGAAGACGAGATAGAGGTTACCTTTTTGGCAACACCTCCCGTGACAAAAAGCCCTCCAAATGACATTTTCCCTACGGTGGGGGGAAGGCTCACCTCATTTCTTCCTGCCTGGAAGAAAATATCCAACAACACCTGGATTTTAAAACTCATACAATCCGGTCTAAAAATAGATTTTCTTCCCCCCCCCGAAATTAGATAGTGACAAAAACAAGGCCTTCGGCAGCAGAACAAGCGGCATTAGAGAAAGAAATTATTTCCTTACTGCAAAAATCCGTAATTCAGGAAATCTCCCCTCAAGAAATGGAGGAAGGGTTTTTCTCCCCTCTGTTTCTAGTACCAAAACCCGACGGGTCCTTTCAGACGATTATAAACTTAAGAAACTTAAACAGTTATGTAAGAAATCACAAGTTCAAAATGGAAACAATAAAGTCTACAATAAAAATTCTTTTCCCAAATTGCTACATGGTCGTGATAGACCTAACCGACGCATATTACCATGTGCTCATCCATGAACAATCTCAAAAATTTCTCAGGATGGCGGTCTCCATAGAGGGAAAAATAAGAAACTTCCAGTACAGGGCCCTCCCGTTCGGGATCTCAATTGCTCCGCGAATATTCACGAAAATAGTAGCGGAAACGATGGCCCACATAAGGGAACAAAGCATTATCATAGTCCCTTACTTGGACGATTTTCTTATTGCCAGCGACTCGGCTCAAAGTTGCAGACAACAAAGAGACCGAGTAATGTCTATTCTAACGGACTTGGGTTGGCTCATAAATATAAAAAAATCAAAGTTGGAACCCTGTCAAGTACAGGAGTTCCTAGGGCTGACGTTAGACTCCCAGGTTCAAGAATGCCAACTCCCGGGCCCCAAAAAAGACAAAATATTAACCATGATAGCACAGACCCTACAAAACCCCTCCATGACTCTAAGGAGGGCAATGTCACTGCTGAGCTCTCTATCTTCATGCATGCCGGCGATACCTTTCGCACAATTTCACACAAGAGAGCTTCAGTGGCACATACTAGAATGGCAGTTAATATTAAAAAACAATTTGGAAAGCAGGCTCATTCTAGATTCCTCTGTTATTCATTCCCTTCTCTGGTGGGGAAAGAACCAGAATATTTCAAAAGGAATTCCTTGGGTACCATAAATATCTCGGGTGATAACAACCGATGCGAGTCCCAGGGGGTGGGGGGCCCACATGGAAGACAAAGTGGCTCAGGGCAACTGGTCAATTCAGGAACTGTCAGCATCCTCAAACCAAAAAGAACTTTGGGCGGTGCATCGTGCTCTTCTATCTTTCCTAACCTACATTCGGGGACATCACGTCCGAGTTTTCTCGGACAACATAGTGACAGTAGCATATATAAATCACCAGGGAGGAACAAGGTCTCGGTCACTGATGAGTTCCTCCGCCAAAATTATCAGCCTTGCGGAAAAAAATCTGCTATCCCTTTCCGCGATACATATTCAAGGTTCAAAAAACGAGAAAGCAGATTACTTGAGTCGAACCCAGTTGAAACAAGGCGAGTGGTCCCTGAATCAGTCTGTCTGCAACCAGATCACGAGAATGTGGGGAACCCCAACAATAGACTTGTTCGCCAATTGCAAAAACAAAAAAGTAAGCAAATTTTGCTCACTAAGCCCAGAAGGGAATCCCCAGGCTCTGGATGCCTTTCTGATCCCATGGACACACAAGCTGACATACGCTTTTCCGCCAATCATTCTGATTCCGGCAGTCATTCGGAAAGTCAGAGAGGACAAAACAAAAATGATCCTTATTGCCCCGTTCTGGCCAAAAAGGACATGGTTTTCCTGGCTAAGGATGCTATCGGTCTCAGACCCATCGGTTCTACCGAATTTGCCAGACCTACTACAGCAAGGTCCGATCTTCCACCCACAGGAGACGAACTTGCATTTGACAGCCTGGCTTTTGAAGGGGGACTATTAAAAGAAAGGGGCTTCTCAGACAACTTAGTTGCAACATTGTTAAAATGTAGAAAACCTGTTACGACTAAAATATATGGGAAAACATGGAAAAAATTCTTGTCTGTCTCCAAAGTAAAAATCCAGGAGGGACCCTCAATTAATAAAATACTTGAGTTCCTACAAAAAGGTCTGGAACAGGGGTTAGCGGTTAGTACTCTTAAGGTACAGATAGCAGCCCTGGGAGCACTCTATAACCAGAATATTGCAGCCAACCCATGGATAATAAGATTCATTAAAGCGGTAACAAGAACAAAACCTGTAGTTACCCAAAAGATGCCCCCATGGGACTTAAATTTAGTCCTCTCGGCGTTATCTAGTCCTCCATTTGAACCCATAGACATGATTCCCATTAAAACACTATCACTTAAGACCATTCTTCTGGTAGCCTTAACATCTGCGCGCAGAATAAGCGATATTCAAGCCTTATCCTCTAACCCTCCCTTTACAAAAATAATGGATGATAGAGTCACTCTTAGACCTGACCCGGCCTATTTGCCAAAAGTGGCGTCAAAATTCCATAGGTCACAAGAAATATCCCTGCCGTCCTTCTGCCCGAACCCTAGAAATGAGAAAGAGCAGAACTTCCATAATCTAGATGTCAGAAGATGCCTAGTCCAATACCTAGATTCCACCAGGGAGTATAGGAAGGAAGGTTCTTTGTTTGTCTGTTTTCAGGGTCCCAGAAAAGGATTCCGGGCATCTAAAGGTACTTTGGCAAGGTGGATAAAAGAGGCAATAGCGTTGGCATATTCATCCACGGGGAATGCGATCCCGGACGGTATAAGAGCGCATTCCACAAGAGCAGTAGCTACCTCATGGGCTGAGAGGTCAGAGGTATCAATAGAACAAATCTGTAAGGCGGCCACCTGGTCATCACCGTCAACCTTTTTTAGACACTATAGATTAAATCTAGCCTCTGTGTCTGACTTGACCTTCGGTCGAAGGGTTCTTGAGGCGGTGGTCCCTCCCTAAGCTTAGTCTCTGCAATTCTCTCTGTAGTGCTGTCATGGGGGACCGAGAAAGTCATAGTTACTCACCGATAACGGTGTTTCTCGGAGCCCATGACAGTACTCGCTTATTCCCTCCCATCACGAGTGCGGTGAGCACCTTTAATTACATATGATTTATATAGTTTATATATTATAGTCTAGGCACGGGGTTCCTTTTTTTAAGAAATGTTATAATATGCTATTTTCTCTGTTGTAACTAACCTGGAGGTCCTCCGATGCTCTGTAAACCAACTGATGCGAGGGAGAGGTACCGCCCTTTTATCTGTAGGTTTCCTGTCCCTGAAGGGCGGATCCCCTCTCTCCGTAGTGCTGTCATGGGCTCCGAGAAACACCGTTATCGGTGAGTAACTATGACTTTTTTCCCCAAAAAATACATTTCTTTATGTACATAAAAAAACAAACAATAAAAGTACACATATTTAGTATCGCCACGTCTGTAAGGGCCCGACCTATAAAACTGTCCCACTAGTTAACCCCTTCAGTGAACACGGTAAAATAAATACCGTAAATAAAAAACGAGGCAAAAAACAATGCTTTATCATCATATAGCCGAACAAAAAGTGGAATAACATATATAAATAAACGTGGTACAGTTGAAAATGTCATCTTGTCCCATAAAAAAACGAGCCACCATACAGCATCATCAGCAAAAAAATAGTTATAGTTATAACCCTCAGAATAAGCCGATGCAAAAATAATTATTTTTTATATAACATAGTTTTTATTGTATAAAAGCGCCAAAACATAAAAAAGATATTAGTGAGGTATCGCTGTAATTGTACTGACCCAAAGAATAAAACTGCTTTATCAATTTTACCACACGCGGAATTGTATAAACGCCCCACCCAAACGAATTTCATGAATTGCTGTTTTTTGTTCATTCTGCCTCCCAAAAATCATAATAAAAAACGATCAAAAATGTCATGTGCCCGAAAATGGTACCAATAAAAACGTCAACTTGTCCCGCAAAAAAGACCTCACATGACTCTGTGGACCAAAATATGGAAAAATTATAGCTCTCAAAATGTGGTGATGCAAAAACTTTTTTTTGCAATAAAAAGCATCTTTTAGTGTGTGACAGCTGCCAAACAAAAACCTGCTATAAATAGTAAATCAAACCCCCCTTCACCACCCCCTTAGGTAGGGAAAAATAATAAAATTAAAAAATGTATATATTTCCATTTTCCCATTAGGGTTAGGGCTAAAGTTAGGGTTACGGTTGGGGCTAAAGTTAGCGTTAGGGTTGGGGCTAGAGATGGGGTTAGGGTTTGGATTACATTTACAGTTGGGATTAGGGTTGGGATTAGGGTTTGGGGTGTGTCAGGATTAGGGGTGTGGTTAGGGTAATGCTTAGGGTTGGGATTAAGGTTAGGGGTGTGGTTAGGGTTGGGATTAGGGTTAGGGTTGTGTTCGGGTTAAAAGTGTGGTTATTGTTATGTTAGGGTTGGGATTAGAGTTAGGAGTGTGTTCGGGTTAGGATTGGAGTTAGAATTGGGGGGGTTCCACTGTTTAGGCACCTCAGGGGCTCTCCAAGCGCGACATGGTGTCTGATCTCAATTGCAGCCAATTCTGCATTGAAAAAGTAAAACGGTGCTCCTTCCCTTCCAATCTCTGCCATGCGCCCAAACAGTGGTTTACCTCCACATATGGGGTATCAGCGTACTCAGGACAAATTGGACAACAACTTTTGTAGTCCAATTTCTCCTGTTACCCCTGGGAAAATAAAAATTTGGGGGCTAAAACATCATTTTTGTGGGAAAAAAATGATTTTTTATTTTCACGGCACTGCATTATAAACTTTAGCTGACTAAGCTATAGTTGATAGCAATACGCGTAGGGATGGTGGGGATCATTCATGCTGTCTTACATTGAAGATTTGGTGAGTTTATATTATCTTTTTATTTCTCTAACTATATCACCACAACTTCTGGGTGACAATTGTTATACAGGCATTGCATGCAATGATCAGGATTCAGAGTCCATAATCATTTTGTAAGTAGCCTATGACCCCGCTGACTTGCACTAATTTTAGTCTATGCTTTATTCCTGTACAATATTCATAGCTATATATTAACAGCTTATGGGTGGTTTAATCATGGTATAATATGCCTTTATCCGTTATTTAATTATAGAGCATTATCAGTTAACATTTCTATCTTGATATACCATATTTTGGCCTCCATATTGTACTTTGAATCCTTGTGTTTGTTTTAAGTGTTTTTAAATGGTCTTATTATGTATGTGCACTTTCTTTTGTTACCAATAAAGCTATTTTCTACATTGCTACCGGTTGAGTGCACTATTTTTGTACCTTCTTTTTTCTTCCTTTTGTACATTTACAAGCTCTCCAAATGCTACATGGCGTCCTATCTCAATTCCAGCCAATTTTGCATTGAAAAGTCAAACAGCGCTCCTTCCCTTCTGAGCTCTGCCATGCACCCAAACAGTGGTTTATCCCCACATATGGGGTATCAGCGTACTCAGGACAAATTGTACAACGACTTTTGGGGTCCAATTTCTCTTGTTATCCTCGGTAAAATAAAACCAATTGGATCTGAAGTAAATTTTTTGTGAAAAAAAGTTAAATGTTCATTTTTTAAAAACATTCCAAAATTCATGTGAAGCACCTGAAGGGTTAATAAACTTCTTGAATGTGGTTTTGAGCACCTTGGGAGGTGCAGATTTTAGAATGGTGTCACTTTTTGGTATTTTCTATCATATAGACCCAAACGTGATGTGGTCCCTAAAAAAAGTGGTGTTGTTAAAATGAGAAATTGCTGGTCAACTTTTAACCCTTATAACTTCCTAACAAAAAAACAATTTTGGTTCCAAAATTGTGCTGATCTAAAGTAAACATGCGGGAAATGTTACTTATTAAGTACTTTGTGTGACATATCTCTGTGATTTAAGGGCATGAAAATTCAAAGTTGGAAAATTGCAACATTTTCGCCAAATTTCCGTTTTTTTTTCATAAATAAACGCAAGTAATATCGAGGAAATTTTACCACTAACATGATGTGCAATATGTCATGAGAAAACCATGTCAGAATCACCAGTATCCATGCAAGTGTTCTAGAGTTATTACCTCATAAACGGACAGTGGTCAGAATTGTAACAATTGGCCCAGTCTTTAACATGCAAACCACCCTTGGGGGTTAAGGGGTTAAATAAAAGGGGGGTTTACCAGTGTGATGTGTGATGGCCGCTCTCTGCTCTCCTGATCTCACTGCAGAGCTGTGTGTGATTATAACTGCCACATCTGCAGGTTCCTCTCAGCTCCATCTCACAGGCAGACAAGGCTGTAATATTGTTGCAATTCAGCAGAGCTGTGAGAGCTGCAGTGATGTGTTTGTAAGGAGATAAAGTTCAATTCTAATGTTCTGTGTTACATATCTCACACTGGTGATACCTCCTTTTATTACAAATAAGCTCTGGAGGCAGATTCTCATGCAGAACAGTGTTCGGCCGATAGATCTTAGCAGCTCGTTTATATAATAGAAAAATGTGGATTTCTCTGGAATAAAACATCAGATTGAAGATATCAAAGTATCATTTTATTCAGCTTCCTATTACCTACATGCTAAAATAGATGGCAAAGGAGGGTTGACCCTACTGTCAGATTGCCTTTAAGGAAGTTACAGGTCTCAGAAAATGATTACAAAAATCCATTTTTCTTTTTTTTTATTTTTCCTTTAAAGCGATACTAAACATATAAGGGTTTAAAAAAAATTCAGAACATTGTAATCACACTGACTTAGCAACATGATTTATCAGGTCAAGTTTACTGCACAATCAATGCCGTAAAAACAAACTCTAAAAGCAATTTCAGAATTGTGTCTTTTTCACTGCACTTCGTATTTTGTTCTTGGTTTTCAGAACATTACATGGTAAAACAAATGGTGTAATTAAAAACTACTGTACAACTCATTCTCAAAAATCAATTTCTAATATGGCTATGTCGATGGAAAAACAAAAATGTTATAGCTCTTGGAAGAAGGGGAGGAAAAAAAAGAAACGTGCAAAAACACAAAAATTTCTAATCCTTAAGTAGTTAATACTGTAGGTCATTTGAACAGTGGGATCTAGCAATGTTGTGGCCACATCATGCGCTCATTGTGAATGCCAGGACTGGCCTTATTCTTACAAGTGCAGTTCAGCATGAGTGCTGGAACATCTTGTAAATCCCTGTGAAGGAATTTGTATTTAATCAAAATCAGTCATGGTGCACAGATTTCACTGCAAGTCTGCTGACTCATGTGTTGGAATCCTGAGCGTGTGACCCCAGTTTGGGTACAATGCTGTACTAAATTACCCAACTTCAAGTTCCAGCTCCAGACAGTATCAATAACAGAGTTCACAGCCAGAGCTTCCAAGTCATGTGAGCACTTTTATTTGCTGTGGAGCCTTGGAAAATAATCTCAACGTGAGAACAAATGAATAAGGTCCGGTTTTATGTTCATAATACTTACCGAGCATTTATAAATGTTTACATGTTTCAGTTCCTCACCATTTTCAAAAACTCTACTTGCTGTCAGTGAAAAACCTTTCTGTCTTCTACTAAATTCCATCATGAATAGATCCTATTGCTGCAGTGTATTAGTCTACAAAATCCTGTAAGGTTCACACCACTTTTTGTATTTTATTGAACAGCACTTTTTATTACCTTAGTATTTTTCCAAGCAAAAGTAGTAATCTGCACATTTCAAAACAGCAAGGTTAACTTTTTGTCTATGTGCATCGAAGCGTGAATGTGGAAGACCCAAGATATATGAACGACCCCAACAAAACATATGATTAAGGCAGGTTACATTTGTGAATACCTGATCCAGGGCCTGGACGAAGGGTAGGCACCTGCCTAGGGCGCCACATCCTGCCTACCCAAGGGGGGGCGCACTTTGAAAAAAAAACTGCTGAAAGTCTGTGGTCTCCAATATCTTCCTGTGGCCGCAGACATTCAGCACAGTGTCAGCCTGGGCGCAGGCATGGAGGTGAGCAATGTCAGTCACTGATACTGCTCACCCCTCTCTCTGGCCTGTGCCCCAGCTGTCATTCCCTCCATCCTCTCATTTGCATTCATGTCTATCAGACGCGCCTTGTTATGGAAGGCGCATGCAGGGGATGTTCGATGACGTCATCGCACCATTCAGCACCCTCTGCTGCACAGAGGAGATGGTGGACAGGAGCCTGGATTAAGTAAGTTTGAGCTTTGTTTTTAAAGTCTTATATTACTGTGCATGGGCACTTAAATGAGTGGAGGGGCTATGCTGATGAGGGGGAATAATATGAGAAGCTGTGTAGTTGGGGGAAATTAAAATGAAGGAAGGGGCTGTGCTGATGGGGGAATAAAATGAGGTAAAGGGCTGTGCTGATGGGGGAATAAAATTAGGTGAGGGGCTGTGCTGATGGGTGGAATAAAATGAGTTGAGGGGCTGTGCTGATGGGTGGAATAAAACGAGGTGAGGGGCTGTGCTGATGGGGATACAATGTGGGGCTGGGCAGATGGGGTTATAAACTGATAGGCTGTGCAGATCTGGGGAATAAGCTGAGGGGCTATGCAGATGGGGGAATAAACTGACAGGCGGTGCACATGGGGAGAATAAACTGAGTGGCTGTGTAGAGGGGGGTAAAATGAGTGGCTGTGTAGATGGCGGAATACAATGAGGGGCTGTGCAGATGGAGGAATAAGGGGCTATGCAGCTGGGAGAATAAACTGAAGGGCTGTGCAGATGGGGAAATAAACTAATGGACTATGCAGAAGGGGAAAAAACTGAGGGGCTGTGCAGAGTGGGTGATAAAATGTGGGGCTGTGCAGATGGGTGGAATAAACTGAGGAGCTGTGCATGTGTGGGGAATAAACTGAGGTGCTATGCAGATGGGGAAGGGGGGCATGAAATAAGAGGCAGTGCGGGGGAGCCATGAAGGGGCTGTGAAGGGGAACAGCAAAGTATATGAGGAGCTGTGGTGACCATACTATATATCTGGCTGTGGATGTCATTAAACTTGGGGCTGTGGTGACCATAGTGGAAAGCGGGTTGTTTTGCATATTATACTGTTTGGAGTGTTGTTTGTGGGCCATAATACATACTATTTATTGGGGTCTGTGGTGGACATCATACTATATATGGGGGGGCTATAGTCGTGACCATGGTATGTATTGGGGGGTTATTTTGGATATCATAACATATGGGTGGCTGTGGTGACCATCATACTGCGTAAGGATGCAGTGTGAGGAGTGGTTACAGTTTAAAGAGGGCAGAGTGGTGGGCAGTATGAGGGCACAGTGTGAAAAGGGGCACAGAATGTATATGGAGAGGAGACAGTGAAATTGAGGCACAATATGAAGAGGGATCAGCTGCCATGTCGGACGCTGTTCAGACCAGGTCGTTCGACAGACAGCGGTAATTCCGCTTTTGACCACTATGCGGTCATTGGCGTCGGCTAAGTTTTATCTAGATGGTCCGGGGTTAATTTACCTGGTGCTCGGATTGGAAGCTGGGCCATGCCCACTGCCTTTAAATAGTTCTCCTGAACTTTGGGCGTCGCCGATTATAGCTTCTGTCTTGTGCATGGTTATCTCGGTCTGGAGTGGTGAGCTAGTAGTTGGAGTATCGTTGCTGGTGGTGTATTTCCCTTTGTCTTATTTGCTCCTTCCTATATTTGTATTTGTTTTGCCCTTTACATTTATAGTGTATTCCTGAGTGACTGCGGCGTGGTGCTTATTTTTCCGTTATCCTTGTCTGTGCTAACTGTGGGTATTGGAGTGTGGACTCTTCACCGGTTGGTGGGTGGTGGTTTCAGCCTAGGGTTGAAACAGGAGATAGGGTGAGGGTGGAGGCTCAGACATGCACACCATTAGTGTAAACTCTGAGAGAGGGTCAGTCAGGGTTTCCCTAGTCTGAGGGAAATCGCAGGGGCCCGGGTTATTAGCTCTTTCCAGCCTAGGTCTCCCGTGACATCAGCATGGTGGAGGGACCCTGTGGAGATATAACAAGTGTATTGGAAAATTAGAGAGGGGGCAGCAATGGTATAGAATGCGGTTCATAAGGGCAGATAGTGTGGCGCTTTTAGCTGATAATGGTAAACAGTGTAGAGGCCATCTACTATATAATTGTCTAAGGGTCACTTCCATCTTTCTGTCTGTCCTTCTGTCTTTCTTTCTTTATGTCACGGATTGCGGCCTCTGTCTGTCATGGAAATCCAAGTCGCTGATTGGTTGTGGCAAAACGCCCACAACCATTGCCACGACCATTCAGCGACGGGCACAGTCCGGCGGCAAAATGGCTGCTCCTTCCTCCCCGCAGTCAGTGCCCGCTCCATAATCCCCTCCAGTCAGCCTTCACACAGGGTTAATGGCAGCGGTAACGGACCGCGTTATGCAGCGGTGTAACGCACTATTAACGCAGCTATTAACCCTGCGTGACCAACTTTTTACTATTGATGCTGCGTATGCAGCATCAATAGTAAAAAGATCTAATGTTACAAATAATAATAATAAAAAAAGCGTTATTCTCACCCTCCGACGTGGCGTGCTGTCCTCGGCAGTGCAAGCGGCAGGTTCCGTTGCCAAGGATGCTATGCGAGAAGGACCTGCCATGACGTCACGGTCATGTGACCGCGACGTCATCACAGGTCCTGCACTCATACCAATGTTGAGGGAGGATCTAAATTGATCCTTCACGGTTAACTCAGTGATTTCCAAATTAATCTACAAGGTGTTGCCGGCAACTGAAAATGACCAGACGGAGACGTGTGTCTCTGTTTGGGGGGGATCAAGCTGATCTCTCTGGCCCCCGTTTATTGACTGTGACTTTTCATAGTCATAGAAATTATACTTCAACCAATCAGCATAAGAACACGCTCACAGTTCTTAACCTTATAAGAATGCAGGAAAAAACTTAACCCATGAGTATACAGAAAAACCGGAGAAAAACATATACTCACAGGTGCCTCAAAGTCTTATCTAGCGATACACCCCCGAGTCCCTTCCCTGGCTCGAGTCCGAAGACTCAAGGTCTTTATACCAATTATGAACCATAGCCTAGTTGAATAACAGGCTTGTGAACAACAAGATAAAGTTACTTCATGGCAGCTGTAACCTTTTACCTAATTAACAGAATTTATCTTTAAGCAACAGGAAAATGGAGTCGAAAAGCACAAAATGGAGAATCTTTCTTAATTTGTCCCTTCACACCAACCCTGGGACCGGAAGCTGCCGCGTGCACCGCACACAGGCGCCAGGACTTCAAGGGGCCTTCGGAAGGTGAGTATATGTTTATTTTTTATTTTAAGTCTTTTTTAACCACGCATATAGTGTCCACATTGCTATATACTACGTGGGCCTACGTAGCTGTGCAATACACTACGTGACTGTGTTATATACTACGTGCCTGTGCAATATACTACGTAGCTCTGTGCTATATACTCCATGGCCTGTGCTATATACTCCGTGGCCTGTGCTATATACTCCATGGGCTGTGCAATATACTCTGTGGGCTGTGCAATATACTCCGTGGGCTGTGCAATATACTACGTGGCTGGGCTATATACTGCATGGGCTGTGCAATATACTACGTGGGCTGTGCTATATACTACGTGGCTGGGCTATATACTGCATGGGCTGTGCTATATACTACGTGGCTGGGCAATATACTACGTGGCTGGGAAATATACTACGTGGACATGCATATTCTAGAATACCCGATGCGTTAGAATCGGGCCACCATCTAGTATACTATAAGAGGCTTATTTAGGGTCATGATATGGACAGATATTTTTATGCAGAGGGCATTTTAGTAACACTCTTATTTTTAAGGGCACTGTGTCAGGATGTGCTGCAAAAGACCGGAGAAGAGGGAGGTCTGCAAACAGCTGTGGATGTGAGAAATCATCATGACATCTAGACAAGATGGAAATTAAAAGAATTAGGCGACTATAAGATGCTAAATATTGGATTACTAGATGGTAGCCCGATTCTAACGCATAGTGTATTCTAGAATATGTATGTAGTTTATTTATGAAGATTTTAGAATAATACATTGAATACACAGGATTCGGCCGGCTGCGACCAATTAGCGAAGCGTGGTTCAAATCCCGTGCCAATACGCGGCCAGACTGCGCCTGTCGCTGATTGTTTGCGGCCGGCCATGTAGTATATAACAGGCCACGTAGTATATTGCACAGCCACGTAGTATATAGCACAGCCACGTAGTATATAGCACAGCCACGTAGTGTATAGCACAGCCACGTAGTATATTGCACAGCCACGTAGTACATTGCACAGCCACGTAATATATAGCACAGCCACGTAATATATAGCACAGCCCACGGAGTATATAGCACAGCCCACGGAGTATATAACACAGCCCACGGAGTATATAGCACAGCCACGTAGTATATTGCACAGCCACGTAGTATATAGCACAGCCACGTAGTATATAGCACAGCCACGTAGTACACTGTGTTCTAAATTATTATGCAAATAATATTTCCTCATATTTTCTCTAAATTACCTATCTGAATTGCAGTCATTGTTATTTTCCAGTCATCTACTATTCTAGTATAATTGCAATGTTTTGGAACAAACTGCCTATGAAAACAGTATCTTTTTTTAAAAAAAATAAACACTCAAAATGCATGTTCCAAATTATTATGCACAGCAGAGTTTTCAACCTTTTTTTTTATTTTGAACAAAAAAATTGTCAATTGTGAAGTTATAAGCATTATCAGCTTATTACAAAATTAAATCCAACAGTTTTCAAGTGACAACTTTATTCTAGGTGAAGCTACATTTGCACATAGGACCCCTTGTTGGAAAGAAGCTTCTGAACTCTCTCGTCCATTGAATTTGTCAGTTTTTGGATGGTTTCTGCTTCAATTGTTTTGCATGTGGACAGATTACCCTCCCAGAGCTGTTGCTTAGATGTGGACTGCCTCCCGCCATCATAGACACTCCTTTTGATGATGCTCCAGAGGTTCTCAATGGGGTTGAGTTCAGGGGAAGATGGTGGCCACAACATAAGTTTGTCCTATTTTAAGCCAATAGCAGCCAGAGATGCAGATGTGTTTTTTGCAGCATGAGACGGTGCATTATCATGCATGAAAATGATCTTGCTGCGGAAAGCATGGTTCTTCCTCTTGAACCATGGCAGGAAGTGTTGTTTTAGAAACTCCACATAAATTATGGAGTTCATCTTTACCCCTTCAGGGATCATAAAGGGTCCGACAATCTCTCTCCCCATGATTCCAGCCCAAAACATTACTCCACCTCCTCCTTGTTGGCGCCTTAGCCGTGTTTTCATGTGGTGTCCATCAACCAGCCATCCTCCACTCCATCCATCTGGACCATCGAGCGTTGCACGGCACTCATCGGTGAACAAAACAGTTTGGAAGTCAGTCTTCATGTACCGTTTGGCCCACTGGAGCCGTTTCTGCTTGTGTGCAGTGGATAGAGGTGGTCGACAGGATGGCTTACGCACAGCTGCAAACCTCTGAAGGACCCTTCATCTTGTTGTTCTGGGGACGTTGGAGGCACCAGCAGCTTCAAAAACTTGTCTGCTGCTATGACAAGGCATTTTTGCAGCTGTTCTTTTAACCTTACGCAATTGCCTGTTGGAAAGAGTCCTCAATTTTTCCTTATCAGCACGCACACGTGTGTGCTGGGAATCAGCTACATACTTCTTGATTGTGTGATGATCACGATGAAGTGTCTTGGCAATGTTGATTGTAGTCATGCCTTGACCTAAATACTCCACAAGTTGCTGCTTCTCAGCAGCCGACACATCCTTTTTCTGTCCCATTTTGGCAAAATATTTAGGCTGCTTAATAATGTGGAACAGCCTTCTTAAGTAGTCTTGCGTTTATTTGGACACACCTGCCAAACTAATTTGCACAGGTATCTGCAATTGCTTTCAGTGATATAAAGAGCCCTGACACACATCACCATCAATGAGTTTAAATGACAAACAAAAAAATTCTAACCTTATCACTCCTAAACTCTTTGTGCATAATAATTTGGAACACAGTGTATATAGCACAGCCACGTAGTATATAGCACAGCCCACGGAGTATATAACACAGCCCACAGAGTATATAGCACAGCCACGTAGTATATAGCACAGCCACGTAGTACATAGCACAGCCACGTAGTATATAGCACAGCCACGTAGTATATAGCACAGCCTACGTAGTATATAGCACAGCCCACGGAGTATATGGCACAGCCCACGGAGTATATAGCACAGCCACGTAGTATATAACACAGCCCACGGAGTATATAGCTCAGCCACGTAGTATACAGCACAGCCCACGGAGTGTATAACAGCCCACATAGCATATAACACAGCCATGTAGTTTATAACAGCCCACGTAGCATATAACACAGCTCACATAGTATATAACAGCCAACACATATAACACAGCCCACGTAGTGTATAACACAGCCCACATAGTGTATAACACAGCCCACGTAGTGTATAACACAGGCCACATAGTGTATAACACAGGCCACATAGTGTATAACACAGCCCACATAGTGTATAACACAGCCCACATAGTATATTGCACAGCCCATGTATTATATTGCACAGCCCACGTAGTATATTGCACAGCCCACATAGTATATTCCACAGCCCATGTATTATATTGCACAACCCACGCAGTATATAGCAATGTGGGCATCATATCCCTGTTAATAAAAAGAATTAAAATAAAAAATAGTTATATACTCACCTTCCGTTGGCCCCAGATCCAGGCGAAGCGGTTGCCGACGCTCCTCTCGCTCTCCGGTCCCAAGAGTGCATTGCGGTCTCGCAAGACGATGACGTGGCGGTCTCGCCAGACCGCTACGTCATCATCTCGCGAGACCTCAATGCATGGAGCAGTCACCGGAGCGTCACGAGGAGCGGGAAAGGCCGGTTCTGGATCCGAGGGGCCGACGGACGGTGAGTATATAACGATTTTTTATTTTTTTAATTATTTTTAACATTAGATCTTTTAAATATTGATGCCGCATAGGCAGCATCAATAGTAAAATGTTGGTCACACAGGGTTAATAGCAGCGGTAACGGAGTGCATTACACCGCGGCATAACGCAGTCTGTTACCGCTGCCATTAACCCTGTGTGAGCGCTGACTGGAGGGGATTATGGAGCGGCACTGACTGGGGGGAGTAAGGAGCGGCCATTTTGCCACTGGACTGTGCCCATCGCTGATTGGTCGTGGCCGTTTTGCCGCGACCAATCAGCGACTTGGATTTCCATGACAGACAGAGGCCGTGACCAATGAATATCCGTGACAGACAGACAGACAGAAGGACAGAAAGATGGAAGTGATCCTTAGACAATTATATAGTAGATTGATCCAGACCGCGCTCCGTAGTTAGTCACGTGATCAATCACGTGACCGTGACGTCACGCAAGGTCCTGAAAGTTCACTGAACCCTGCTAGCCTTTACAGCGGCTATTCGCCTCCCGCGATATGCGGGTTACAGACACCAAGGGACTCCTGTCACCAGCCGGAACAGCGCCCCAGAAGATTCACTCTTTTTACAGCAACTACCTGTTACCGTCACAGAAGGACTCGATTGAAGGTGGATACCACTGACACCAGCCCCCGGAACAAACCCGCTCTACATAAGGTAATATCGCCTACTACTCTATGTGGCTCTCTATAATTATTTAACCTGCTGATCGAGGATGTAACCGCTTAGACTTACTGCTACTAAGGCTAAATTTGCAGTGTCTACAAAAGGTGTTTTTATCACGTCACCCATAGTGTCCTAAGAACATTGTATTGCATGTTTTTTTAAAGTTTCATAAAGTTTCCTATGCTTGCCTTCTATCATTCCCTTACTGCGGATTAAGCATAAAAATTACTAAAACTATACATAAACAAAGGCTTAGCCTTATGCTTAAGTCACACATAACGATATCGTTAACGATATCATTGCAACGTCACGCTTTTGGTGACGTAGCAACGATCCCGCTAACGATCTCGTTATGTGTGACAGCGACCAACTATCAGGCCCCTGCTGGGAGATCGTTGGTCGTTGGGGAATGATCAGGACCATTTTTTGGTCGCTGATCACCCGCTGTCATCGCTGGATCGGCGTGTGTGATGCCGATCCAGCGATGTGTTCACTTGTAACCAGGGTAAATATCGGGTTACTAAGCGCAGGGCCGCGCTTAGTAACCCCATATTTACCCTGGTTACCATTGTAAAAGTTAAAAAAAAAACAGTACATACTCACATTCTGATGTCTGTCACGTCCCCCGGCGTCCACAGGGTTAAAACTGCTTTCGGCAGGAGCGCTGCTAATGCACGCGCTCTGGCCGAGAGCTTCCCTGCACTGACTGTGTCAGCGCCGGCCGTAAAGCAGAGCACAGCAGTGACGTCACCGCTGTTACTGCCGGCACTGACACATTCAGTGCAGGGAAGCTCTCGGCAGCAGCGTGTGCATTAGCAGTGCTCTTGCCGAAAGCAGTTTTAACCCTGTGGACACCGGCGGGGGACGTGACAGACATCAGAATGTGAGTATGTTGTGTTTTTTTTTTTTTACTTTTACAATGGTAACCAGGGTAAATATCGGGTTACTAAGCGCGGCCCTGCACTTAGTAACCAGATGTTTACCCTGGTTACCCGGGTGCTGCAGGGGGACTTCAGCATCGTTGAAGACAGTTTCAACGATGCCGAAGTCGTTCCCCTGATCGTTGGTCGCTGGAGAGAGCTGTCTGTGTGACAGCTCCCCAGCGACCACACAATGACTTACCAATGATCACGGCCAGGTCGTATCGCTGGTCGTGATCGTTGGTAAGTCGTTTAGTGTGACTCCAGCTTTAGAAGTTTAGGATACACATCAGCGCAAATAAAACGTCTATATTTAAACTATAAGATGCTATCTGTCACAATCTCCACTCTGTTCCTGTCTGATATGTTACTTTGTGTAGGGGCTGACTGTCAGTCTGTTTTGATAGTGCTGGCGCTGTGCAGCAATCTGTGTTCACTTTCCTTGATTTGCCTTCTACTTAAGCATGCTAGCTCCTCCATCCAGTGTCGATCATACACTTGCTGCTGCATGTGTAAGACTCATCCCTCTGTGCTCTGTGCCTGACCGAGCCTGACATTATTAACTTCCTGGACTTAGACTCTCTGCTTGTGACCTGACTTCTCTTGTGCCTGCTCCCTGTAAACAGTCTTGTCTTTCTGGTTTTCTTGATCTCGGCTCAAGAATTGGATTTAATCTCTGACTTCCCCTTGTTGCACTGTGCCATTTCCTGGACCTGACCTTGGATTGTTTGACCTTCCTTTACTTATTCTGTGAGTAGTACATATTTTTGCTATCTGTTATTGTAGTCCTTCTCTCCACTTCTGGGACTAATATTTACTATAGTGACTCACGTCACACTATCTATAAGGTACCTGGATGTAAATGTTTATTTGTGATACGGACTAATTCAGCACTGTGGTTTCTGTATGGTCCGTAATCTGATGATGGCTGTTAATAGCAACTCACAGTATCTCCTTACCATTGTTAAGGACATACTGGGAGTTGTAGGGGTTGTAGGTTCATACAATACAATTGTTTATGGGGCTGACTTGATATTACAATTGATTGTTGTACTAAGCTTGGTTCTTGAATTCAAGTGCTCTTGGTTCTTGTTCTTGCATTCATGTACTTAGGGTGGTTCCGGGGACAAATTCATGTACCAATGGAGGTTCTGGTAACATATTAATTTACTGATGGTGATTCTGATGACGTAGTAAAGTACTGATGGTGGGTCTGTTGATGTATTCATGTACTGATAGTGGATCTAGTGGTGCTTTCATGTACTAATGATGGTTCTGATGACATATTCATGTAATGATGGTGGTTCTGGGGATGTATTCATGTACTGATGGTGGTTCTGGTTATGTATTTATTTACTGATGATGTTTCAGGTGTACTATTAATGGCTCTGGTGCTCTAATTATGTGCTGATAATGATTTTGACTATAATGACCTATTCATGTTCTGATGGTGATTCTGGTGATGAACATATCACCAGAGTCATCATTACTACATGAATACAGCACCAGAACCACCATCACTACATGAATGTCACCAGAACCGGAATATATCACCTGAACCACCATCAGTTTTGTGCAAGCTGTATTTGTCAAATGTCGGATGCTAAAACCATAATACGTATCCCTTTATTTATAATGGGTATCTGTTTATTTTCCATTAGATTATTTGCCAAATGCTGGATGCCTTACTTGAAACCAAACAGTCCTGATTATAAATGTGTATGCAAAGGAAAAAAGGGAAGGGGAAAAAATTCAGCTCACCAGTTTGAAGCAGAAGTCCTTGTGTGCAAGTTTGCTCAGGTACAAAAGTCATGATTGATTCAGAATGTAATTCAGGCAAGGAGGTGGCTGGATCAGAGGTGTTGTCCACAACAGAGAAAAAAAAAAGGAAGTAAAAAAGGTCGCTACATAGATGACTTGATATTAATTTGGAACGGTACCCCTTTGGAAATTACTGATTTTATTAATTATATCAATAATAATGATTTCAATTTCACTTTCACTTATAATTTTTCTAAAGTGTCTAACAGTTATTTAGATATCGTACTTTCAGCAGATCTCATCACAAATACAGTTTTTATTTCACCATATAGAAAGCCTACAGATACTAATTCAATTTTACAAGCTCATTCATCGCATCCAAAACATGTTATCAGAAATATACCCACAGGTGAACTGATCAGACTAAAAAGGAATTGCACTTCTAAAGAACCATACAAATAGGAAGCCTCAAAAACATTGCACAGATTACGTTTAAGAGGTTATCCTGAGTGGACTCTATCTAAAGCCAAACGAATTGTGAATAATATAGATAGACAATCTTTCGTTATTGAGGGTAAACCCCCCAAAAAAAACTATAAAAGAAAATCCTACAAAAAATCCTCAGAAAGTCCTTTGCAATGTTTCCACAAGAGACTCAGAAAAGCCATGCAGTATTAATTTTATAAGGCTGGGTTCACACTTCGTTATGGGCGTCCGTTAGACGGACTACGTTACACCGTGGCGTAACGCGTTAGAATTTTTCTGAATATTTTCTCACGCTCGAGTTCAAATGCGGTTATGCCAGCAGGGGGCGCAGCACTGCAAGTCTAGGTAGCTACGTTCCCCAGCTTCCATTCATTCCCCAGCTTTTACAGTCAGGAGCACAGCTGCATTAGCAGGCTCCTTCTTGTAAAATTATTTAACCCCTTCAGATGGATTTACATCGTGGGACATGACTGAGCACCGGAAAGGTATGGGATATTGTTGTTTTTTTATTTTTCCTTTTTTACAGAGCGAGGGTCGTCATTTGGATTAAGAGTATAATAAACTATTACAACACCCTGTGTCTTTATTTAATTAAAATACTTTTTTCATAATGTGTGTGTGTGTTTTATTAACCATTTACTACTATTGGATTAATAACACTGGTCAACAGCATTTTTGGTGCCAAAGATATTTCATCGAATTTAGGGTATTTTTGGGGTGCTGATTCTGAATATGTCATCAGTTTTGCCAGATTGGCTCAAGTTTTTGAGATTTTTGGTATCTTATTTATAGCACTTGTTGGTAAATGCGACGCATCATCTCATTAATTTCTTTGGATTAGTACTTGAACTGAGCAGTTCTCAATATAGTTTTGTGTTAATTAGTGTTCTAAAAGTTTGTTCATAGCTTGATTTTTGCACTAACTTTATGTTGTTGTCTGTTTTCCAGTGAAAAGCATGAACTCATCAAGAAGAAGTTGTCTTAACGATCCAGACTCATTCTGTTACATTTGTGGTGAATACACACTGCCAAAACATAGAAGAAACATAACAGACTTCGTAAAAAAAGTGTATTTTGCCTATTTTGGGGTTATGCTTGGGGACCAAGACAAGTTTTGGGCACCACACATAGTGTGCAAAGCATGTATCGAATTATTACGAAAATGGAGCAAAGGACAAAGAAAAAGCTTCAAATTTGGTGTTCCAATGGTGTGGAGAGAGCCAAAAAATCATCATGATGACTGTTATGTATGGTAAACACAGGTACAGGCACATCTTCACAATGAGGGACAGGCCTTCTTGCAGATTCCATGTTACTCCCATTTTCGTTTCTTATGCTTATTGAATCCTTGCACTTGCACTGCACAGAAATAACAGTCATCATGATGATTTTTTGGCTCTCTCCACACCATTGGAACACCAAATTTGAAGCTTTTTCTTTGTCCTTTGCTCCATTTTCGTAATAATTCGATACATGCTTTGCACACTATGTGTGGTGCCCAAAACTTGTCTTGGTCCCCAAGCATAACCCCAAAATAGGCAAAATACACTTTTTTTACGAAGTCTGTTATGTTTCTTCTATGTTTTGGCAGTGTGTATTCACCACAAATGTAACAGAATGAGTCTGGATCGTTAAGACAACTTCTTCTTGATGAGTTCATGCTTTTCACTGGAAAACAGACAACAACATAAAGTTAGTGCCAAAATCAAGCTATGAACAAACTTTTAGAACACTAATTAACACAAAACTATATTGAGAACTGCTCAGTTCAAGTACTAATCCAAAGAAATTAATGAGATGATGCGTCGCATTTACCAACAAGTGCTATAAATAAGATACCAAAAATGTCAAAAACTTGAGCCAATCTGGCAAAACTGATAGCATATTCAGAATCAGCACCCCAAAAATACCCCAAATTCATTAAAATATTTTGGACACCAGAAAATTTTTTTTTTTTGTTGACCTGTGTAATGGATAGGTGTCTTAAATTTTGCACACACACACTACTAACATTAGTAGAGAGGAATATGCAAAAAAAAGAATATGAAAAGGTTTACAGTATGTAAACCATGTCTCATATCATGTTGGGTTTGGGAAGGAGATAGCAAAAGCCGGCAATTGAATTAACGGCTTTTCTGCTATCTAGCGCTGTATAAAATATACATTTATGTATATATATGTGTCACTGATATATGCCATACGGATTATATACGGAGGTTTACATGCGTAAAATACGTAGCCACACCCTGCCTACGAATGACATACGGATCACTGTTTGGGATAATTTCTGCGTATTACGCATGTAAAATACGGACTGTATTTCCCTACGCTGAGTGTGACTCCGGCCTTAGTGTTATGGGCATGGGTCTTTAAACAAAGTCTAGGTGGGGATTTTAGACGTAAGGTCTTGAATCGTGAATCCTTCTGGATTTTTAAATTGCAGACTAGAACCCCGTTGGGTCTGAATAAACGGCAAGATTTGATTTTACAATACGATTAAAATATATATTTTGTTTTCTTCTCTCTTGTTCTCTTCTGCATAAACTTCAGTGGTAATACATATTTCTCCATTGTTAATTTGATCTGGATCTTTGTATACAGTGTCTTAATGCTATCACTTCGTTTTTCTCTGAATCGTTGTATGTCAATTGTATGTGTACCAATGTTGGGACTTTTATCTAGTGCACCAGTTTTTTTTTTGTTTGTTTTGCTCAATTTTAATTGCTGCACCTGTTGTGTTTAATTTTTTCTATATATGTTTTGTTGCTCTGACCATATACCATACCATGATTAAGACCTTAACAGGTCGAAATGCTTTGGTCGTATCATGTACCCCATCATTTGCTGTACACCACTATGAAATAAGGATTTTAATGGATTTCTCTAAATAAATTGAACTTTTATTCAAGTTTCACGCTGGAGATTTGCTTCCTTTTTTTTTTCTCAGTCCTGATTATAGTTACGCTTTATTAGTTTCCATAACTATACTTGGGTTCTACATTTAAAATATAGTACGTCAGGGATGAATATTACTATTTTTCCCCTGTATTGTGTAAATGGTCAGAAAAAAAGATTGATTCTGTATCTAACTTTGAAATTGCGCTCCCTGTTAAGTCACATCCCTAAAGGACACCACTTTTTTTTTACTTTTGATAAAAAAAAGGTGAAAAAGGTAAAAATTCTAGGTGGTCATCAGAGTTTACTACCTAACCCATTGGAGGCGAAGGGGTGGATGAGCATTAGGGGTCTTGTTCCTTAGTCACCATTCCTTTGCTTTAGGGTGGGGGGTGCCATTGGCTTCATCTGCCTAGGGCATCAAAATTCTTTGTACTATCTGAAGGTCTACTGACTTGAACTTGATGGCCTTAGATCTATATGGATGGTATGGATGGCCTGTCCGCAGGTCTCCTAATGCAAACTTGACACCCTCATATATTATATATTATATCATCAGGTTGTCATGTTCCATCATTAGATCTGAGGACAATGCATCATGGTCCCTGCTCGGACCGGCACACCATTGTGTGACGATTGCTGCATAAGGCTGCCGTAAACTATGATAAAAAATAAATTCAAAAGCTATTTTTCTGATCTCTATGACAAAAGAGTGGATGCATCGGAAATACGTACGCTATGTATATGAACAGGGCACATGGCTATATGCTTTTTAACCATAATTAGAGATGAACAGATTGATTTGGATGGGATCAAGTTTGAGTTGACTTTTCTAGAAATTGCGGCTTCATACTAATTTGAAAATTTTGAGATACGATTTGCGGTTTGCAAAAAATATAACTTGCTCGGCACCATTTTCCACATTGCTGAAGCATCAAGGAGCATTTGAGCATCACTTTGCATTGCCACGCAGGCTTTGCCATAATGCCTTGTAGCTATGACATCTTCCAGATTATCATACCTTGCACAGTGGTGGTGGTCAGTACCTGGGCCATCACAGATCATCAGTTCCCAGTGGAGCACAATATGTACATCAGAGTCATTTTCCATTTCCAGGGACACTGGTAAGTCTGTCTCTTCTGTTAGGGTGTAAGCTCTTATGGTCAGCAGAGTCCTCTCTCTCCTGGAGAGTGTAAGCTCTTATAGTCTGCGAGGTTCTCTTTCTTCTCTCCCAGATGTATATTTTATGAGCAATTGTAAGCTTTACAGTATTGAAATTTGCGCTAATTTATTCACCGTGAATCAAATTTGGGGGGAAAATTCGTCGGTTAACTAATTCAAATTTCAAAAGATTCGCTCTTCTAAATTGAATAAATTGATAACATTTTTACACCAGGTGCTAGGAATCTGACACTGGATCATTACTCCAGACCCTCTAATACAGAAGCTGCTAGGCAGGTTAGCTGAATACTACATCTTTTTCTAATTTGTTTATCATTATAATCAGAAAATGACCTATTGTTTATTGTTTTTTGTGTGTTAAGAGAATTTTTAAAAAATGTTGCCAAAAGTTTTTTTTCCCTTAATATAGAAATCATACATTTTGCACACTGGCCACTGGGTCCTTTTTACATTTTAACTTCCTGTTATTTTAGGAGATCGACATGGACTTTAGCCACAATGGTCAGACTCTGACCCTATCTTTTGTGTTGAAGCATCTAATGATCATATGTGTAGCAGTGGTAGCTGCTTTAGGATTTCTCCCTAAAACTCCAAGAGTTAACCCCTTCACGACATGCCCCATACTAGTATGGTGCATGTCGTGTCTCCCCCTTTGATGTGGGCTCACCGCCGGAGCCCACATCAAAGTCGCAACATGTCAACTGTTTTGTACAGCTGACATGTGCGTGCAATAGCGGCAGGTGGAATCGCGATCCACCTGCCGCTATTAACCAGTTAAATGCCGCTGTCAAACCCTGACAGCGGTATTTAACTACCGCTTCCAGCCGTGTGGCCGGAAATGCGCGCATCGCCGACCCCCGTCACATGATCGGGGGTCAGCGATGCGTCGGCATAGTAACAAGAGGTCTCCTTGAGACCTCTATGGTTACTGATGCCGGCTTGCTGTGAGCGCCACCCTGTGGTCGGCGCTCATAGCAAGCCTGCAATTCAGCTACATAGGAGCGATCTGATGATCGCTGCTATGTAGCAGAGCCGATCAGGCTATGCCAGCTTCTAGCCTCCCATGAAGGCTATCCCAAATAAAACAGTTAAAAAAAATCAAACATACACATATTTGGTATTGCCACGTTCAGAATCGCCCAATCTATCAATAAAAAAAAGCATTAAACTGATCGCTAAACAGCGAAACACCAGAATTACGTTTTTTTGGTCGCCGCGACATTGAATTAAAATGCAATAACGGGCAATCAAAAGAACGTAGCTGCACAAAAGTGGTATCATTAAAAACGTCAGCTCAGCATGCAAAAAATAAGCCCTCACCTGACCCGAGATCCCAAATAATGGAGTCGCTACGAGTATTGGAAAATGGCGCAATTTATTTATTTATTTTTTTTAGCAAAGTTTTGAATTTTTTTTCACCACTTAGATAAAAAATAGCCTAGACATGTTTGGTGTCTATGAACTCATAATGACCTGGAGAGTTTTCGCATTTAGTGAACCTAGCAAAAAAGCCAAACAAAATACAAGTGTGGGATTGCACTTTTTTTGCAATTTCACAACACCTGGAATTTTTTTTCCTGTTTTCTAGTACAAGACATGGTAAAACCAATGGTGTCGTTCAAAAGTACAACTCGTCCCGCAAAGAATAAGCCCTCAAATGGTCATATTGACGGAAAAATAAAAAAGTTATGGCTCTAGGAAGGAGGGGAGCAAAAAACGAAAAAGGGCTGCGTCTTGAAGGGGATAAATGCATTTAATGTTTGTTTGTGTATATTATAAAAGGATGATACCCACTGGGGCTGCAGTTAGCTTAGGCAAGATTAACTGTAATGGCCAGCCCAGTTTGGGAGGGGGAACTGAGAGTTAGTAGCAAGTCCAGGAAGTGACAGGTCCAGTCAGTGTGTGGACAGCAGTGTGTGAAGAAGCAGGCCTAGGTCAAGAGGCTGCTAGGGACAGCATGGATTGCCGAAAATACCCTTAGGCGTATTGCATCCGATGCGAGATCATCGGATGCGATATGCTAATGACACTCGGCTCCTGCTCACAGCAGAGTAGGAGCCGAGTGTCATGCGTCTGTGCTCCGATTCTCTCACACAGGGAGGATCGGAGCACAGCTGCGGAGGCGGAGAAATGAATTTCTCCATCTCCTCCATTGCTGGGGTCCGCTTATAACGCACATCACTCGGATGATATCCGAGTGGTGTGCAGCATGCTGCGATTGTCTCGGACCGAGGAAAACGGCCGACAAAAAGTCGGCTGGTGGGAGCTGCCCCATACCTTAACATTGGTCCGAGTGCAATGCGATTTTTTATCGCATTGCACTCGGCCGTTTAAAACGTCAGTGTGACGCTGGCCTTACGTGTGATTCCATCGAATGGCCTGGGGCAACCTCGAGGAGGACGTCAGGGGCCTGGGGCTATAGGGACTCAGACCACATGGGGAGGAAGATATTGCAATCCGAATATACTGCTAGTGGTGGAGAAGACTCCCTGGGGCTAGAGAAGCCAAGGAGAGAGACATTCTACCTATACCAAAAACCAGAGCTAAAGTTGCATCCAGTACCTGTGAAAAAGATGACAACCCATTCGGCCTTATCCTCTACATCTACCTGTAAATACTCCTATTCACCAAGTAAATGTTTGGTTGTTTTTATAAACCTCGTGTCTCCTGGATTAATTGCTGTCCTGGTTCCAGAGGAGGGGTTCCTGGAATCAGAAGAAGACGAGGCCGACAGCCCTATAGTAAGTGTGATGCCCCTTACACATAGCAGCACACTGGGACTGGGACACACGATGTCTGTAGGATGCCAAAGCGAGTGGGAACAGAAGCTTGTCCATGACTACTTCCCTTGAGCATCTTACATATTCAAAGTTCATGATGAAGGGACAAGGAGCAGGGTCAGCTGTGATTATGATTGGTGGATCCTGTGCTATCAGCTATGTATAGAGATGTTATCTGTTCTGTCATTGTAATCCTGCCTCTGTTTGTCTAAGGCCTGTTTCACACGTCAGTGGCTCTGGTACGTGTGGTGACAGTTTCCTCATGTACCGGAGACACTGACACACGTAGACACATTAAAATCAATGTGTCTCTGCACATGTCAGTGATTTTTCGCGGACCGTGTGTCCGTGTGCAAAACACGGAGACATGTCCGTTTTTCTCCAGCAGCACAGTGTCCCGCACACGTGCACAGGGAGAACAGTGTGCACTCTCCTCCGTGTGCACGTACCGCCGCAGGAGAAACAGCGCTAGAGTTAAGCGCTGTCCCCCGCATTGAGTGCTGAAGCCGGCATTCATTCCTTCTCCCCAGCAGCGTTCGCTGGAGAGAAGGAATGAAAAATCAAGGGTTTTTTTGTGTGTGTGTTTAAAATAAAGTTCGTGGTCACCTCCCGCCTCCCACCCCCTGTGCACCCGCCCACTTGCATTAAAATACTCACCCAGCTCCCGCGATGCTTCCTCTCAGTGCCGGCAGCTTGTCCTGTGTGAGCGGTTACGTGGTGCCGCTCATTACAGGGATGAATATGCGGCTCCACCCATCCAGCCGGCGCTGAGAGGAAGCATCGCGGGAGCTGGGTGAGTATTTTAATGCAAGCGGGCGGGTGCACAGGGGGTGGGAGGCGGGAGGTGACCACGAACTTTATTTTAAACACACAAAAAAAAACTCCCTGATTTTTCATTCCTTCTCTCCATGGAACACTGCTGGGGAGAAGGAATGAATGCCGGCTTCAGCACCCAAAGCAGGGGACAGCGCTTAACTCTAGTGCTGTCTCCTGCACGGTCCGTGTGGTCGGACGCACGGAAACAGATAACTCCGGTACTGATTTTTCCGGTACCGGAATTATCTGGACGTGTGAGACTGGCCTAACAACAGGACCTATGAGTCTAAAAAGCTACAGTGGCCAATGTGAAGATTGCGATATTACTAATTTTCTTTTTAATAATAATGGTAAAATGCAATAAATATATATTACTATAAAAATTTGAAAAAAAAAATTATATATATATATATATATATATATATATATATATATATATATATATATAATATAACGCTGGGAGCGTCACTCTGTCCGAAGCCTTTATAGACTGCGCAAGCGCCGGCGCAGTCTGGACCCCACAGAGTGACGCTCCCAGGAAATCGCGGTATGCGTAAGCAGTGAACGCACACCGCGATCTCCAACGGAGAAGCAGGGACGAGCCAGGAGGGTGAGTATGCTATATTTACCTGTCCTCCGTTCCACCGATGCGCACTGCTCCATCCTCCACATCCTCTGCCTGTGACGTTCAGTTCAGAGGGAGCGATGACGCGCTTAATGCGCGCTGCCCTCTGACTGAACAGTCACAGCCAGAGGAACTATCCAGAGGAGCAGCGCGCATCGATGGAAGGGAGGACAGGTAAATATAGCAAGTGCCGGGGGCCTGAGCTAGCAGCGACTCCGGCACCTGACCCCCACAGCGCGCCAGTGTCCCCGCCTGCTCAGGCCCCCAGCACTCGGCGCCCAGCACAGCCACGCACAGCCGCCCGCACTCACCACAGCCACGCACAGCTGCCCGCACTCACCACAGCCACGCACAGCCGCCCGCACTCACTACAGCCACGCACAGCCGCCCGCACTCACCACAGCCACGCACAGCCGCCCGCACTCACCACAGCCACGCACAGCCGCCGGCACTCACCACAGCCACGCACAGCCGCCTGCACTCAGCACAGCCACGCACAGCCGCCCGCACTCAGCACTGCCACGCACAGCCGCCCGCACTCAGCACCGCCACGCACAGCCGCCCGCACTCAGCACCGCCACGCACAGCCGCCCGCACTCAGCACCGCCACGCACAGCCGCCCGCACTCAGCAAAGCCGCCCGCACTCAGCACAGCCGCCCGCACTCAGCACAGCCGCCCGCACTCAGCACAGCCGCCCGCACTCAGCACAGCCACGCACAGCCTCCCGCACTCAGCACAGCCGCCCGCACTCAGCACAGCCGCCCGCACTCAGCACAGCCGCCCGCACTCAGCACAGCCGCCCGCACTCAGCACTGCCACGCACAGCCGCCCGCACTCACCACAGCCACGCACAGCCGCCCGCACTCACCACAGCCACGCACAGCCGCCCGCACTCACCACAGCCACGCACAGCCACCCGCACTCACCACAGCCACGCACAGCCGCCCGCACTCACCACAGCCACACACAGCCGCCGGCACTCAGCACAGCCACGCACAGCCGCCCGCACTCAGCACAGCCACGCACAGCCGCCCGCACTCAGCACAGCCACGCACAGCCGCCCGCACTCAGCACCGCCACGCACAGCCGCCCGCACTCAGCACCGCCACGCACAGCCGCCCGCACTCAGCACAGCCGCCCGCACTCAGCACAGCCGCACTCGGGCAGTAGAGCCGGAGAGAGAAAGATGGGAGCAACATATGGCAGAATGGAAACAGGAACAGGCAGAATGGGTGCAGCACATTACAACAGAATGGGGGCGCAGGATGGGAGCAGCACATGATAGAATGGGGGCACGGGATGGGAGCAGCACATGACATAATGGGGGCGCGGGATGGAAGCAGCACATGACAAAATGATTGCGCACGATGGGAGCAGCACATGACAGAATGGGGGCGCACACATGGCAGGATGGGGGTGCAGGATGGGAGCACATGACAGGATGGGGCGCAGGATGGGAGCACATGACAGGATGGGAGTAGCACATGACAGAATGGGGGCACAGGATGGGAGCAGCACATGACAGAATGGGGGCACACACATGACAGGATGGGGGTGTAGGATGGAGCAGCATATGACAGGATGGGGGCGCAGGATGGGAGCACATGACAGGATGGGGACGCAGGATGGAGCAGCACATGACTGGATGGGAGAGCAAGATGGGAGCAGCACATACCAGGATGGAGACCATATACCAATATAAATGCTCGCCACCCGGGCGTAGAACGGGTTCAATAGCTAGTATATATACGTATATTGTAGCATAGCGCCTACTACGTGTCTTGGGGGACACTCGCTTGGCACGGGATTAACACACTCAGGCACGGATTTCTTATAAAACAGAGTCTTTTAGGTTTATTTCTCACAACATAAACCACATCCTCAGGAACTTAGTAACAGTTTGAACACAGTCTGGACGTATTCAACTTCACCACAGTTCGTATCTGACCCAGGTCAGCATTACACACGGTTTTCAGACCGTTACCCGTTGGCAACCTTCACAGGTTCCTGGACACCTCTTGGCCTCAGAGGCCTCTCTCTTCTAACCCCGGTTAGCATAACACGGATCCCTTTCCGTTACCTGTTGGTACCGCACAGGTTTCTTGGATACCTCTCCTCCACAGAGGTATCCTTTAGACATTTCTCACTCTGACCCCGGTCAGTACAACACGGATCTCCATCCGTTCCACACACTGGCATGTGCTAGGTCCAGAGCCCTGCCATGTGCTCTTCAGGAATCCTATTCTCCAGGACTTCCAACACAGGCTTCCAGGACCTTCCGGCATAGACCATTCAGGTCCACACTCCAAGACCATGTGACCATCCCTCAGTCACATTATATAGTACTAACCACTCCCACAGGTGGGAGCGTGGATGTGTGACTAGTTTGTCCCGCCCATCTCACACAACTAGCCTAGTAAGTCTCCCTTACAACTATACAAACTCTTGAGGGACTACAAGTCCCAGAACAACAACATTGCATCAGACTTACCACGCAGACTCCCTCTGCGACACATATCGGCCATTCACAACACTGCCGGACTTTGTCTCATCAGAATTATGCCTCCAAGTGCATCTTGCAGCGCACACACAGCACCCCCTGGCTGTAACATTGGTCACTACACCACAATATATATATATACACTCACTGGCCACTTTATTAGGTACACCTGTCCAACTTCTTGTTAACACTTAATTTCTAATCAGCCAATCACATGGCGGCAACTCAGTGCATTTAGGCATGTAGACATGGTCAAGACAATCTCCTGCAGTTCAAACCGAGCATCAGTATGGGGAAGAAAGGTGATTTGAGTGCCTTTGAACGTGGCATGGTTGTTGGTGCCAGAAGGGCTGGTCTGAGTATTTCAGAAACTGCTGATCTACTGGGATTTTCGCGCACAACCATCTCTAGGGTTTACAGAGAATGGTCCGAAAAAGAAAAAAAATCCAGTGAGCGGCAGTTCTGTGGGCGGAAATGCCTTGTTGATGCCAGAGGTCAGAGGAGAATGGGCAGACTGGTTCGAGCTGATAGAAAGGCAACAGTGACTCAAATCGCCACCCGTTACAACCAAGGTAGGCCTAAGAGCATCTCTGAACGCACAGTGCGTCGAACTTTGAGGCAGATGGGCTACAGCAGCAGAAGACCACACCGGGTACCACTCCTTTCAGCTAAGAACAGGAAACTGAGGCTACAATTTGTACAAGCTCATCGAAATTGGACAGTAGAAGATTGGAAAAACGTTGCTTGGTCTGATGAGTCTCGATTTCTGCTGCGACATTCGGATGGTAGGGTCAGAATTTGGCGTAAACAACATGAAAGCATGGATCCATCCTGCCTTGTATGGAGCATCTTTGGGATGTGCAGCCGACAAATCTGCGGCAACTGTGTGATGCCATCATGTCAATATGGACCAAAATCTCTGAGGAATGCTTCCAGCACCTTGTTGAATCTATGCCACGAAGAATTGAGGCAGTTCTGAAGGCAAAAGGGGGTCCAACCCGTTACTAGCATGGTGTACCTAATAAAGTGGCCGGTGAGTGTTATATATATATATATATATATATATATATATATATATATATATATATATATATCACAAAAACCTAATAAGGACTATTGGCCATTTTCTGATGAAAGCTTCCGTTTTAGGCTATGGTCACGCTATCGGTATTTGGTCTGTATTTCACATTAGTATTTGTAAGCCAAAACCAGGAGTGGGTGAAAAATGCAGAGATGGTGACGTGTTTCTATTATACTTTTCCTCTGATTGTTCCTCACCTGGTTTTGGCTTACAGATACTGATGTAACATACTGACAGTGTGACCATAGCCTAAGGCTATGTTTACACGTTGCATTTTTTCTGCGTTTTTTTTTTTATGCAAATACCGTACCAGCAAAAACTATATTTCACAAATGTCATGCACACACATTGAGTTTTTTTCCTGACTGATTTGGAAAACAGCTGTGTTTTTGCAAACTGCAGCATGTCAATTCTTTCAACGTTTTTGCAGAGTTTTTTACCCATAGAAAGTAATGAGTGAAAAAACGCAGGTAACAGGTTTTGATACATTTTTGGTGCAAAAACCTAAGGAAGTTGCATCATGATTTTTTGGGGGGCACTAAACTTTATCAGCCTCCACAAAATACAACAAAAACACAGAAAAAATGCAGCAAAACTTGCTTTTTGTGAGGAGTAGCTTCTTTACTGCCAAGAGAGCAGGTTTTGCCTGCAGAAAAAAACAAAGCACAAACACGACATGTGAACATAGTCTTACACTCATGTTTCTCATGCCCGTCTTGAACCACAAACTTGCTAGAGACTGAGAGCAGATTACAGTAAGGCCGGCGTCACAATAGCGAGTTTTACGGACGTATGAGAGGTGCAGAAAATACGGATTGCGGTACAATGATTCTCTATGGCCCAGCCCCTATCTGCCGTATTTTACTGATCCGTATTATACGGTCTTGTATGGCCGTAGAAAATCGCAGCATGCTGCGTTTGTCAATGTATTGCGCAAAAAAAATCGCCAATGAAAGTCTATGGCGGTGAGAAAAATACGGATTACACACGGACCATGCGTATGACTTGCGAGAAATACGCATCGGTGTTATAGAGAAAAGGCGGTAATTCAATTGCTGGCTTTTTCTTTCTCCATCACAAACCCGACATGATATGAGACATGGTTTACACACAGTAAACCATCTCATATCCCTTTTTTTTGCATATTCCACACTACTAATGTTAGTAGTGTGTATGTGCAAAATTTGGGCGCTGTAGCTTGTAAAATAAAGGGTTAAATCGCGGAAAAAATTGGCTTGGGCTCCCGCGCAATTTTCTCCGCCAGAGTGGTAAAGCCAGTGACTGGGGGCAGATATTAATAGCCTAGAGAGGGTCCATGGTTATTGGCCCCCCCCTGGCTAAAAACATCTGCCCCTAGCCACCCCAGAAAAGGCACATCTGGAAGATGAGCCAAATTTTTTAAATCTGACCAGTGTCACTTTATGTGGTAATAACTCTGGAACGCTTCAACGGATCCCTGTGATTCTGAGACTGTTTTTTTCATGACACGTTATACTTTATGATAATGGTAAATGTAGGTTGATATGTTTTGTGTTTATTTATAAAAAAAAATATCAGAAATTTGAGAAAAATGTAAAAAAAATTGCAATTTTCAAACTTTGAATGATTATCCCTTTTATCCAGATAGTCATACCACAGCAAAACATTAATAAATAACATTTCCCTCATGTCTGCTCTACATCAGCATCATTTGTAAAATGTTATTTTATTTTGTTAGCATTTTAGGAGGTTAAAAAATGTAGCAGTAATTTTTTATTTTTTCAAGGAAATTTACAAAATTTATTTTTCTAGAGACCAATCCATGTTTGAAGTGACTTTAGGGGTCCCATATTTTGGGAAACCCCCAAAAGTTATACCATTTTAAAAAC
The DNA here is from genome assembly GCF_051348905.1 of Ranitomeya variabilis. NCBI lineage: Eukaryota > Metazoa > Chordata > Amphibia > Anura > Dendrobatidae > Ranitomeya > Ranitomeya variabilis. The sequence continues at coordinate 218,818,452 of NC_135232.1, read as the reverse complement.
AGCACCCCCTGAAATATTGAAAACTGCTGTCAAGTAGTTTATTCAACCTTCAGATGCTTTTCAGGAATTACCGTAATGCAAATTGGCATGAAAAATAAAAAAGTGTATAATTACGACCTAAATGCCTCTAACTTCTGAACAGGTTACAACAGCCGTCAGACTCTAAGGCCGCTATTTGGTCATAAATTGCCATGGCAAATATCAGGACCACGCAATCATGATCTGAGGGCACCAACTGGGATAAAGAGGAAGCCCCCACACTTTGTTAACCATGTATATGATGTAGTCACTATTGACAGCAGCATCTATGGGGTTAAACAGATTTGGACGGTGCCAACACTGATCGTGGCTGATGCAACAAGTTGTCAGCTATAGTATACAGTGTACAACTACTGGATTGTCACCTGTATGGGGATGCCAGTCTCTTATATCTCACGTCAGTTAAAAGACGTATTGGCGGTCATTAAGGGGTTAAAAGTATTTTACATAGTTACATAGTTATTAAGGTTGAAGGAAGACTGTAAGTCCATCTAGTTCAACCCATAGCCTAACCTAATATGCCCTAACATGTTGATCCAGAGGAAGGCAAAAAAAACCCATGTGGCAAAGAGTAACTCCACCATGGGGAAAAAAATTCCTTCCCTTCCGCGGTGGGAATTTTTCCCAGGCTCGAGTTCATATGAGGACATCCAGCAGAGGGCGCATCACCGCGACTCAAGGTAACTACAGGACATTCCCCTGCATTACATTCATTCACAACATTTTACAGACAGGAGCGACTGCATTAGCACAGCTCCTGGCTGTAAAATGATTTTACCCCTTCAGATGGATTTACATCGTGGGACTGACAGAACGGCAGAAGGTATGGGATATTGTTGATTTTTTATTTTACCTTTTATACAGAACGAGGGTCTTCAGGTGGATTACCAGTATAATAAAATATTACAACACCCTGTGTCTTTATTTCATTAAAATACTTTTAAATAATGTGTGTGTTTTATTAACCATTCCGTACTATTGGATTAATAATGGATAGGTATCATAATTGACGCCTCTCCATTATTAATCTGGCTTAATGTCACCTTACAATAGCAAGGTGACATTAACCCTTCATTACCCCATATCCCACCGCTACACAGGAGTGGGAAGAGAGTGGCCAAGTGCCAGAATAGGCGCATCTTCCAGATGTGCCTTTTCTGGGGTGGCTGGGGGCAGATGTTTTTAGCCAGGGGGGGCCAATAACCATGGACCCTCTCTAGGCTACTAATATCTGCCCTCAGTCACTGGCTTTACCACTCTGGCGGAGAAAATTGCGCGGGAGCCCACACCAATTTTTTCCACGATTTAACCCTTTATTTTACAAGCTACAGTGCCCAAATTTTGCACATACACACTACTAACATTAGTAGTGTGGAATATGCAAAAAAAAAAGGGATATGAGATGGTTTACTGTATGTAAACCATGTCTCATATCATGTCGGGTTTGTGAAGGAGAAAGAAAAAGCCGGCAATTGAATTGCCGGCTTTTCACATATCTCGCGCTGAATTAAATATAAATACAGTATATACAGTATATATATATATATATATATATATATATATATATACACATATATATATATATGTCTCAATGACATATATATATATATATATATATATATACTGTATATATATATATATATATATATACTGTATATATGTTTTAACGAACATTTGAGCACATAAATCCATTAGATGTCGGTTTTGCAAAGCCTGCGAGAAAATATTGCAGTACGGATGCCATACGAATTACATACGGAGGATGCCATGCGCAAAATACGCTGACACACCCTGCCTATGGATGACATACGGATCACTATTTTGGGAACATTTCTGCGTATTACGGCCGTAAAATACGGACCGTATTTTCATACGCTGAGTGTGACCTCGGCCTAAATTTGTAGCTTTTTTCTTCTGATGTAGATTTCAGCCACAATTGTTGTCATCTTTCTGGCATGCATTACAGTAAATTTATCTTGTAGTGGTTGTTCACGCCTGTTGCTAAGCTGTGACGAATATTTATTTTTAGAAAAGAGAAAGGGTCAATGTAAAAGGGGCAAAAAGGTGCACAAATATTTCTACAAATACTCTTTTCACCAATTTTTTTTTTGATGATAGAAGGGTGATAAATTCCCCTTTTGATTGTGTTTACATTTGGGATCTTTTTTTCAGTTACAGTTGTTACTTTAACTTATTCTAACTAGGTAATTTTCCATCTTTGCTCTTTATTTTTTAACTCCACTTATTCCAAGAACAATCACTTTTTTATCTTTCTATTGACATTGACTAATTTTTTGGGAGGGGATAAGGCTACTTTCACACTAGCGTTAACTGCAATACGTCGCAAATGCGTCGTTTTGCCAAAAATACGCATCCAGCAAAAGTTCTTGCTGGATAAGTTTTTTCGTCATAGACTAACATTAGCGACGCATTTGCGACGCATTGCCAAACGTCGCGTCCGTTTTGCGACGCTTGGGCGTGTGGTAGCGAACCGTCGGGAGAAAAAAACGTTACATGTAACGTTTTTTGCTCCCGACGGTCCGCTTTTTCCAACCACGCATGCGCGGCCGGAACTCCGCCCCCACCTCCCCGCACTTCCCCGCACCTCACAATGGGGCAGCGGATGCGTGGGAAAAATGCATCCGCTGCCCCCGTTGTGCGGCGGAGACCACGCTAGCGTCGGGAACCTCGGCCCGACGCACAGCGACGGGTTGTTCCCGACGCTAGTGTGAAAGTAGCCTAAGTTGTAGTTTTCAACAATTTTAAAAAGAAACTGGAAAACGCGGGGAAAAAAAAACAATAACAAGTGAGGTGAAATTGCAGGAATTTTTTTTTTTATTATTTCTTTTTATGTTGTCCATTTTGCAGTAAAAATTACCCAACAATATGATCTCTACATATTGCTTCCCCAGCATCTGTACAGGGCCAGCCAGTAACCTGCTACAAGCTCAACATGGCCGCAACAAACTGCGTGGCTGTGTCTGCTGTACTGTGATGTGGTCGGAAGCAGACAAGGCCGCGCTAATCACCATCTGTCAAGTAAGCCGCGAACCGCAGCTTCTGAGACATCAGTGTTCTCACGCCATGACGTCATTACCTCGCGCCGCTCTGAAGGCCAGAAGACAGAGGCTGTGGTGCCGAGAATCAGGATGAGGTGAGTATAAACTTCATCATTTGTTATATGAATGGGTTGTGGGACCATCATACTATATATATGTGGGGGGAACTGGGGCCATCAAACTATGCATATGGGAATAACTGGGGCCATTATACTATATATATGGGGAGAACTAGGGACATCATGCTATATATGAGGGAACAGGGGTCATCATGCTATATGTACAGTATATATGTGGGGGAATTTGGGCCATCATATCATATATATGTGGGCAGAACTGGGGCCATCATACTATATATATAGATATATATATAGATATATATATATAGAGAGAGAACTGGGTACATCACACTATATCGGGAGAGTTGGAGCCATCATATAATCTATATGGGGGGACTGGGGCCATCATAGCATGCATATGAGGAGTACTGGGGTCATCATGCTATATATATATATATATATATATATATATATATATATATATATATATATATATATATATATATGGAGAACTGGGGCGATCCTACAATCTATATAAGGGGGGAAATGGGGCCATCATACTATATATATGGCGGAACTGGGGCCATCTTACTATATATATGGTGGAACTGGGGCCATCATACTATATACATTGAGAGAACAGGGACCATCACGCTAATGTATATGGAGGAACTGAAGCCATCATAATACTGTATATATGAGGAGAAATGGGGCCATCATACTATCTATATATGTGGGGAGAGCTGGGGCCATAGCACTATATATATGAGAAGTTGGGGCCATCATACAATCTATATCATAGAATGATTTCCTCGGTCATCTGGTTCAACCCCCTGCTCAAAGCAGGATTCACTAAATCATCCCAGACAGATGTCTGTCCAGTCTCTGTTTGAAGACTTCCATTGAAGGAGAACTCGCCACTGTTCCACTCATTGATCACCCTGTCAAAAAGCTTTTTCTAATATCTAATCTGTGTCTCCTCCCATTCAGTTTCATCCCATTGCTTCTAGTCTTTCCTTGTGCAACTGAGAATAAAGATGATCCTTCTACAATGTGACAACCCTTGAGATATTTGTAGACAGCTATTAAGTCTCCTCTCAGTCTTCTTTTTTGCAAGGTAAACATTCCTAAATCCTGTAAACGTACCTCATAGGACATGGTTTTTAGACCAGTCACCATTCTGGTCGCTCTTCTCTGAACTTGCTCCAGTTTGTTGATGTCTTTTTTAAATGTGGTGCCCAAAACTGGATACAGTATTCCAGATGAGGTCTGACCAAAGAGGAGTAGAGGGCAATAATGACTTCACGTGATCTAGACTGTATGCTTCTGTTAATACATCCCAGAATTGTATTTGGCCTTTTTGCTGCTGCATCACACTGTTGACTCATGTTCAGTCTGTGATCTATTAGTATACCCAAGTCTTTTTCACATGTGCTGTTGCTTAGCCCTATTCCTCCCATTGTGTATATGCTTTTTTCATTTTTATTGCCTAGATGTAGTACTTTGCATTTTTCCCTGTTAAAAATCATTCTGTTAGTTGCTGCCCACCACTCTAGTTTATTTATATCTTTTTGAATCCTCTCTCTCTTCTCTAGTATTAGCTATCCCTCCTAGCTTTGTGTCATCAGCAAATTTAATCAGTTTACCCTCAATTCCTTCATCTAAATCATTGATAAAGATGTTGAACAATACAGACATGACAATGACATTCTTCCAAGTGTGTACAGCCATTTATGACCACTCTTTGGGTCCGATCACTAAGCCAGTTTTGAATCCACCTAACAGTTGCCTTGTCCATTCCATACTTTTTTCAATAAGGATTGTGTGAGATACTTGGTCAAATGCTTTGCTGAAGTCAAGATATACTATATCTACAGCATTTCACTGATCCACCCAGTCAGTAATTCTGTGATAGAATGAGTTCTGTGTTAGTCTGACATGACTTATTAGTTACAAACCCATGCTGACTCAAAGATCTTTCCTGGTATAGACGTCAGACTCACCGGCCTATAGTTCCCTGGGTCCGCTTTCTTCCCCTTTTTGAAGATAGGAACAGCATTTGCTCTTTTCCAGTCTTCAGGGACTTCTCCTGTTCTCCAAGAATTTTCAAAGATTATGGAGAGTGGTTCAAAAATTTCTTCTACTATCTCCTTCAGTACTCTGGGGTGTAATTCATCTGGACCCGGAGACTAGAATTCATTTATGTTAGCTAAGTGTTTCCTCACTATCTTTCTGTTTATAGATATCCTGGATTCTTCTATTCCCTTAATAGGACAGTGAAAACCAGTTGATGCTAAATTTTCTTTCTGAGAGAAAAGAGATGCAAAATAGGAATTTAATAGTTCGGCCTTCTCAACATCCTTTCTTACCATTTCATCATTTTCATCCTGTAAAAATCATATAGCATCTTTGAGTTTTCTTTTACTTTTGACATATCCCCAAAATCCTTTTTTATTGCTTTTGATGTCTCTTGCAAGACTTAACTCATTGTCAGCTTTAGCTAATCTGATTTGTGCCCTTCAGGTTCTGCAGACAGCATTATATTCTTCTTTAGATATGCCTCCCTCTTTCCATTTGATAAACGTTTAATTCTTCCTTTTTAGCATGTGTTCATCCATCATGGTTTACTTAAATACTTCCTATTCTTCCCTCTTTTCGGAATTGTTAATGATTGTGCTTTGAGAATCTAATTTTTCAAGATTTTCCCATCCTTCCTGGACATTTTTATCCTTAAGGAAATCCAGCCATTGGATCCCTCTGATTCTTTTTCTGAGTCCCTTAAAATCTGCCTTTCTGAAATCTAACCTTAACGTCTGAGTCTTCACAGGTCTTCCTCCTCTAGTTATCCAAAATTCTAAAATAGCATGGTCGCTACCTCCTAGGGTCCCAGCCACTCTTAAGGTACCTTCACATTAAGCGACGCTGCAGCGATAGCGACAACGATGCCGATCGCTGCAGCGTCGCTGTTTGATCGCTGGAGAACTGTCACACAGACCGCTCTCCAGCGACCAACGATGCCGAGGTCCCCGGGTAACCAGGGTAAACATCGGGTTGCTAAGCGCAGGGCCGCGCTTAGTAACCCGATGTTTACCCTGGTTACCATCCTAAAAGTAAAAAAACCAAACAGTACATACTCACCTGCGCGTCCCCCGGCGTCCGCTTCCCTGCACTGTGTGAGCGCCGGCCCTAACAGCAGAGCGGTGACGTCACCGCTGTGATTTTCACTTTAGGGCCGGCGCTCAGTCAGAGCAGGAAGCGGACGGCAGGGGACGCGCAGGTGAGTATGTACTGTTTGTTTTTTTTACTTTTACGCTGGTAACCAGGGTAAACATCGGGTTACTAAGCGCGGCCCTGCGCTTAGTAACCCGATATTTACCCTGGTTACCAGCGTAAAACATCACTGGTATCGTTGCTTTTGGTGTCAAACCTGACGATAAACGCCGATCTGACGACCAAATAAAGTTCTGAACTTTATTCAACGACCAGCGATATCACAGCAGGATCCTGATCGCTGCTGCGTGTCAAACTAAACGATATCGCTAGCCAGGATGCTGCAACGTCACGGATCGCTAGCGATATCGTTTAGTGTGAAGGTACCTTTACCTCCTCAACCATTTCCTCCCTGTTTATAAGGATTAGATCCAAGGTAGCAGATCCCTTTGTTTTCTCTCTTACCTTTTGGAAGATAACATTGTCAGCAAGAGAGGATAAAGCCCCCGTCTCACTAAGCGAGATCGCTAGCGAGATCGCTGCTGAGTCACAAGTTTTGTGACGCAACAGCGACCTCAGTAGCGATCTCGCTATGTGTGACACGTAGCAGCGACCAGGCCCCTGCTGTGAGATCGCTGGTCGTGTCGGAATGGCCTGGACCTTTTTTTGATCGTTGAGGTCCCGCTGGGTAGCACATATCGCTGTGTTTGACACCTTACCAACGACCTCGTTGACGACTCAGACACTGAATCGTCATAATAGCTCCCATGTGACATCGTTGTACAGGTCGCTACAGGTCGCTGGTGAGATGTCAAACAGTGAGATCGCAGCAGCGATCGTTGGGAAGATCTCACTGTTTGACATCTCACCAGCGACCACATAGCGACGCAGCAACGATCCCTGACAGGTCGTATCGTTGTCGGGATCGCTTTAGCGTCGCTAAGTGAGACGGGGCCTTAAGAATTTGTTTGACCTGTTAGTTTTGCCTGAGAGAGAATCCCAACAAAATGTCTGGATAGTTGAAATCTCCCATGACAACTATGTCATATTTTTTGGAGAACTTGGCCATTTGATGCATAAAGAGTTCATCCATATCTTCAGCTTGCACAGGCAGCCTGTAGTAAATGCCTACAATGGTGTCTTTTCCGTTGTTCTCGCCTTGTATTCTTACCCAAACAGTTTCCACAGAACTCCCAGTCTCTGAAGCTTCAATTTATGTGCAGATATATGCTTTTCTAACATACAATGCGACACCTCCTCCTCGTTTATCAAGTCTGTTTCTTGCAAATAAGTTGTATCCTTCTAGCCTTGTATTCCAATCATGTGTATCGTCCCACCAAGTTTCAGTGATTCCATTGACATCATATTTCTTTTCCGGCGTTAGTAGTTCCAATTCTCCTTGTTTGTTGCCCATGCTTTGTGCATTCATATAGAAACATTTTAGTTTGTGATTGGTTTCTCTTTCTCCAATATCTTTATTTAGATTTTTTTTGTCTTTGTTCTCCCACTTCTAATAGCAGAGTTCTCAATAGTATTTGTCATGTGTATGGCTTTTTCTGGGCTTTTGCTTCCCTTCCCACTTTATTCTAGTTTAAAGCTCTCCTGATGAGTGTAGCAAGGCGACTTCCAAATACATGTTTTCCAGTCTTCGTAAGGTGCACCCCATCTCTAGCAAGTAGTCCATCGTATAGGTAATTCACTCCGTGATCCAGAAATCCAAATCCTTGCTGACGGCACCATCGACGAAGCCAGTTGTTCACCAGCAGAATCTTATTCCATCTCCTTGTTCCATCGCCATCCACTGGAAGGATGGACGAGAAGACCACCTGTGCTCCCAGTTCTTTCACTTTCTTACCCAAGTTTTCAAAGTAACTGCAAATGGTTTCCAGGTCGTTTCTTGCGGTGTCATTTGTCCCCACATATATTAGCAGGAATGGGTAGCCATCTGTAGGTCTGAAGAGTCCTGATATCCTGCCAGACAGATCTTTAATTTTTGCACCTGGAAGACAGCACATTTCTCTTGAGGTCATATCCAGTCTGCAGATTGCGGCCTCTGTTCCTCTCAACAGGGAATCCCCCATGACCACAACTCTCCGTTTTTTCTTCACAACATTTTTCTTTCTCCACTCAGGAGGACTCTGAGGGCATCCAAGGTTGTTCTTTGTGGGCAAAGTCTTAACTTGTATTTCTTCGTCATTCTGTGTGAGAACCTGATACTGGTTCCTGAGCAGTATGGGTGCTGACTGCCTCTTGATCCTCCTGCTTCTCTGGGTCACATGCTTCCATTCCTCTGTTTCTTCAGGTACACTTCGAATTTCTTCTTTTTCTGAAACATGAAGAGATAATTCTGCTCTGTCTAAGAACTCTTCACCTTCCTTAATGATTTTCAATGCAGCTAACCTTTCTTCTAGATTTTGCAACTTTTCCTCCAACAGGGACGCAAGTTTGCATTTCTGGCATGTGAAGTTTGGCTTTTCCACTTGTAAGTCTGTGAACATGTAGCAAGAAACGCAGCTCACTAAATGGCTCCTGGCCTCTTCCATGTTCTTATTGTTAAAAAGATATCAAAACGGTGAGAAATGTGCCAAAATATCCCAAAAGGCATATGCAAATTCTCTCCTCACGATTCTTCCCCTGGTTTACCGATGTCCTCCTTTCAGCTGCAACGGCCAAAATCCAGTGTTCTTTGAGCTCGCGGAGACTCTTCATTTATCCCAGAAGGCACTGGGAATATGCAAATTCTCTCCTCAGGACTCTTCCCCATACTATATATATGGGCAGAACTGCGGCCATACTATAAAAATGGTGGAACTGGTGTCATCTTACTATATATATGGGGAGAATTGGGGCCATCATACTATATATAGGGAGAACTGGGACCATCGTACTATCTACAGCTCTGGCAAAAATTAAGAGACCACCACATCAAAATCCTGTCATGGGCAGCCCAATCTCCAGACCTGAACCCCATTGAAAACCTCTGGAATGTAATAAAGAGGATGAAAGATGGTCACAACCCATCAAACAAAGAAGAACTGCTTACATTTTTGCACCAGGAGCAGTGTGAAAGACTGGTGGAAAGTGTGGCGCCCCAGGATCCTGGTTGTCACAGTGGCATTGCTTTCCTCACGGGGAGAGTAGTGGTGTCACGCTTGGAGGCAAGGAAGGACAACTTTCACCAGGTAAACACAAGCATGCAACATGTTTACACTCCAGGCCACAAGAGGAAGCTTTTGATCCTATTCCTAGGTGACTCCCCTATATATTGTGGTTTTGGAGGGAAAGTCAGTCAGTTCCTGTCAGAGAGTCAGATAGTGCCAGACAGCAGACTGGAGCAGTCTGAGGCAGGAAGGATGTATGAGGAGCCATGCAGTGGCGTAACTACAAAGTTATGGGCCCCGGTGCGAACTTTCAAATGGGGCCCCCCACCATGCCAAAATATATACGTGAATTAGAAATGGCGTCACACATGAACGAACACGATCTGCGTTAGTATACATGCACCATTACAGAATTAGGTGTAGGCTGTGTTCACAAGACTGAAGTTCACTGTCTGTATACAGACCACAACCTCCAGCCTCGTGGAGGGTATCCCGATCCAAACTCACACCCTCATCCTGGACTTACTCTTCACGTTCAGTTTGTCCGAAGATGGAGACAGCGACACCAGCGCTGATTGGTGCCGGACATCTCAACAGCAAATCACAGCCCCGAGGGGGTCATAACAGCCACTGTGGGAACGGCACAGGCAGTGAGTATAAGCTTTATTATTTTATTGGGGTGAACATTTAGTTTAACACGAGGTTGTCCTAGTGGGAGACAATCCCTTTAAACATCCAGGCAAAGAAAAACCAGAAGTGCACTCACCGGTCTCTTGTGCAAAAGTCCTTTATTTAGAACATATGCGGGCACACTTGGGGAGAACATGGACAAAAGACTTTCTTTTGTCCATGTTCTCCCCAAGTGTGCCCGCATATGTTCTAAATAAAGGACTTTCGCACAAGAGACTGGTGAGTGCACTTCTGTTTTTTCTTTGCCTGGATTTTTACATTCCACTTTTTATGTGCACCCAGTGTCTAAGGTCAGGCATACATGGCATAACAGCGGCAATCAGTTGTACTATTTATTTGTGGAGGCGGTGACACGTAGGCAAATCGGTGCTGTGTATTTTTTCTATATCTCTACAATCCCTTTAAACAGTGGACTCTTTATTAGCCCATGTGGCAACATTTCAGTTTCATATCAGAGAAATGTTCTGTTATTGATCCGAAACGTTGCCACGTTGGGCCAATAAAGAGTCCGACACTTTTATCACAATCAATCAGAGTGGTGTGTGTGTGTGTGTGTGTGTGTATATATATACACACACATTATATAAGTGAAACTGCGACTGAGGTATGTACGTTATATAGGTTATACCACTGTGTGTAAATATACTGTGACCGCTGTGTATAGCCCATATAGGCCAGCTGCAGTGTGTATGTGTGTGTGTATGTGTGTATATAACACACACACTGCGGCTGGCCTATATGGGCTATACACAGCGGTCGCAGTATATTACACACAGTGGTATAACCTATATAACGTACATACTGCAGTCGCACTTTCACCTATACAATGTATATAGACTGCTGTACATGCATTATACAGGTGATACTGTGATTGTAGTGTATAGTCGCACTATATATACACAGCAGTATCACCTATATCACGTATATACACATTAGTCACAGTGTCACCTATATAATGAATATAGACTGCTGAACATACATTATATAGGTGATACAATGATTATGTACAGCAGTGTCACCTATATATTGTACATACAGCAGTCTATACAAAGTATACAGGTCAAACTGCAAATGCTGCATATACGTAAAAAGATTTCATGCTGGTACTCACCTGAGATGGAGGAGGATGAGGAGGGTCCACTGTCCAGCCAGCGTCGGAGGTGCTGAGGACTTGGAGCGGATGCCGGCCGTGGATTGGTGAGGAGAGCGCTGTTCAGAGTGAGGCTCAGGCGTCTGTGCGGCCTTATCACACTTCTGCACAGGCCCTGGTGTGCACACACTCTCCTGTTTGCCCGCACTGACCAGGGCTGCAGACGCACACCCAAGCAAGAATGAGGGCCGCGCTCACAAAGGGCACAGAAATCACTGGGGGCACATAGCTGGGGGGCACAGAGATCATATTGGTGCATACAGCGGCGGGGGCACAGATCATATTGGGGTACACAGCGTGGGGGCAGAGATCATATTGGGGCTCTCAGTGGGGGGCACAGAGATCATATTAGTGCATACAGCGGGGGGGCACAGATCATATTGGGGTACACAGCGTGGGGGCAGAGATCATATTGGGGCTCTCAGTGGGGGGCACAGAGATCATATTAGTGCATACAGCGGGGGGGGGCACAGATCATATTGGGGTACACAGCGTGGGGGAAGAGATCATATTGGGGCACTCAGCGGGGGGGACAGATCATATAGGGGCACACAGCGGGGGGCACAGAGATCATATTGGTGCACACAGCGGGGGGCACAGATCATATAGGGGCACACAGCGGGGGGCACAGAGATCATATTGGGGCACACAGCGGGGGGGCACAGAGATCATATTGGTGCATACAGCGGGGCACAGAGATCATATTGGTGCATACAGCGGGCACAGAGATCATATTGGTGCACACAGCGGGGGGCACAGAGATCATATTGGTGCACACAGCGGGGGCACAGATCATATAGGGGCACACAGCGGGGGGCAAAGAGATCGTATTGGGGCACACAGCGGGGGGCACAGAGATCATATTGGGGCACACAGCAGGGGGCACAGATCATATTGGGGCACACAGCGGGGGGGCACAGAGATCATATTGGGGCACACAGCAGTGGGCACAGAGATCATATTGGGGCACACAGCGGGGGGCACAGAGATCATATTGGGGCACTCAGCGGGGGGCACAGATCATATTGGGGAAAACAGTGGGGGGTGGCACAGAGCTGAGGGACACAGATCACCTGCAGAGAGGCACAGAGCTGGCAGCACAGAGATCGCTCTGGAGTCTGAACTGAGTGAACTCTGTTCTGTTGGGCAGCAGCTCCTATTTCCGGCGTCGGGACAGGACAGGAGAGCATTGGGCGGTAACTCCGCCCACCCGGTAACCCCGCCCACCCCGATGACATCATTCCTGTGCTGAACGCTGCTTACCCTGCACTCAGGGCTTAAAGGGGTCGGCAGCCGGCACGATACGGCAGGCTGCCCCCGGAGAATTGTGGACCTGCCGGCCGGCCGCATTTAAAGCCACCCACTGATTTAAAGGGCCGGCAGACAATTTTGTAGCTCAGTGCTTAGGGGCCCGCCCAGTCTTTGCTGGACTGGGCGGGCCCTAAGCACTCCGGGTCCAGTCGCAGCTGCGACCCCTGCGACCGCGGTAGTTCCGCCCCTGGTTCTAAGGGACTCTAGGACTTACATCAGAGACCGGCAGGACAACTGAATTACAAGTTACCTGTCCGCCACACACACCTGAAGACACAGTAACACATAGAGCCCGGAGTGTGATAGAGTCCCTGTAAAAAGGCTCGAGTTACCTGTCATACAGGTATTGTCCTATCCTATATGGGGGACAGAGAGAAGAACTGTGAGGACCTTATCTGAAGCCATAGGCAGTAAGGGACTACAATACCACCGCGCTAAAGGGAAGGCTCTTAATCTCCACCTGGAAAAGGGGATTCCCAACTTGCCTCCAAGCCATCCGGACTCTGCCTATCCTGTGATCTGGTACCCTGGACTGTGGCTGCCTGAAGTCTTCAGTAAACAAGGTGAAGAGACTGCAAACCTGTGTCCTCGTCCCTTACTGCACCATTCACCATCATCTTCCATCTACACACCGGGAGCCCTGGGGATACACTTCACCTGTGGGAAGTTATACCATGTAGCTGCCATAACATCACCCCAGAGGACCCCTTAAAGCAGCGTCGGTCCCCACTGACTGAATACCAAAGGTGGCATCATGAACACAAACATTATTCAATTTCCTTTTAACATGGGCACCCAGGGCCACAGACTGGGTCGCCACCGTGACATCCTCCTGTGAACACCGGACCTGGTACGGGTACCCCACGGCCCTGGCGTGCGACTTAAAAGCATGCCAAGACGCATGAAAGCTGTGAATAAAAATCACAGTTATTCCACAAAATATTGATTTCTGAACTCTTCCTGAGTTAAAACATTAGTATTGTAGTTTCTAAATGATTATGAACTTGTTTTCTTTGCATTATTTGAGGTCTGAAAGCACTGTTTTTTTTTTTTTTTGTAATTTTGACCACTTCTCTTTTTCAGAAAAAAAAAATACAAAATTCATTGCTTGGAAATTTGAAGACATGTTGTCAGTAGTTTATAGAATAAATTAAAAATTTACATTTTACTCAAAAATATACCTATAAAGAGAAAAATCATCATACTACATATATGGGGAGAACTGGAGCGATCACACAATCTATCTGGGGGGGGGGACTGAGGCCATCAAACTATACAGTGGGAAAAAAAGTATTTAGTCAGCCACCAACTGTGCAAGTTCTCCCACTTAAAAAGATGAGAGAGGCCTGTTAATGACATCATAGGTAGACCACAACTATGAAAGTCAAAATGAGAAAACAAATCCAGAAAATCACCTTGTCTGATTTGGCAAAATTTATTTTGAAAATTATGGTGGAAAAAAAGTATTTGGTCATTAACAAAAGTTCATCTCAATATTTTGTTATATATCCATTGTTGGCAATGACAGAGATCAAACGTTTTCTGTAAGTCTTCACAAGGTTTGCACACACTGTTGGTGGTTTGTTGGCCCACTCCTCCATGCAGATCTGCTCTAGAGTGATCTTTTGGGGCTGTCGCTGGGCAACACGGACTTTCAACTCCCTCCAAAGGTTTTCTATGGGGTTGAGATCTGGAGAAGGTCTCCAGGACATTCATATGGTTTTTACGAAGCAACTCCTTCATTGCCCTGGTGGTGTGCTTGGGATCATTATCATGCTGAAAGACCAATCCACGTTTCATCTTCAATGCCCTTGCTGATGGAAGGAGGTTTGCACTCAAAATCGATACATAGCCCCATTCATTCTTTCATGTACAGTACAGACCAAAAGTTTGGACACACCATCTCATTTAAAGATTTTACTCTATTTTTATGACTTTGAAAATTGTACATTCACTCTAAAGGCATCAAAACTATGAATTAACACATGTGGAATTATATACTTAACAAAAAAGTGTGAAACAACTGAAAATATGTCTTATATTCTAGGTTCTTCAAAGTAGCCACCTTTTGCTTTGATGACTGCTTTGCATACTCTTGGCATTCTCTTGTTGAGCTTCAAGAGTTAGTCACCGGGGAATGGTTTTCACTTCACAGGTGTGCCCTGTCAGGTTTAATAAGTGGGATTTCTTGCCTTATAAATGAGGTTGGGACCATCAGTTATCAGCTGATAGTCCTACTGAATAGACTGTTAGAATTTGTATTATGGCAAGAAAAAAGCAGCTAAGTAAAGAAAACGAGTGGCCATCATTACTTTAAGAAATGTCAGTCAGTCCGAAAAATTGGGAAAACTTTGAAAGTGTCCCCAAGTGCAGTGGCAAAAACCATCAAGCGCCTCAAAGAAACTGGCTCACATGAGGACCGCCCCAGGAAAGGAAGACCAAGAGTCATCTCTGCTTCTGAGGATAAGTTTATCCGAGTCACCAGCCTCTGAAATCGCAGGTTAACAGCAGCTCAGATTAGAGACCAGGTCAATGCCACACAGAGTTCTAGCAGCAGACACATCTCTACAACAACTGTTAAGAGGAGACTTTGTGTAATAATTATAGGGTATAACTCAGGAGACTCTTTGCGTGGAACAAGACAACTGCAGGACACAGTTTTATAAGTGGTAAAGTCTATATTATCACACGGTGATTCAAACAGGTGCAGAGAGAAACTCAAGTCCACAACACTTGGTGTAAATATTAAATGCAGCTTAGCAGTCTATAGGAAACTTCAGAGGAAAATGCAATGACGCAGACAGTCTGTGAAGCACAATTATTCTTGAGGATACTTGACACGAATAAGTCCTTGCTTAGTCCAAAACACAGATAGATATGCTTATAAGGCAGTTCAAATAATATCTTAGCTCAACCAGGGAGGTCTGGGTAATAGTCTCAGGTTCTTGCAGAGCAGCAACAGCTTACATGTCCAGCAAATGCAGATGGAAGCAAACACGAGCAGCAGATGAAGGAGGATTACTGAAACTGGTGCATGCAGCAAGAACTCAGAGCAGAGTAGCAGGATAACCCCACAGGTTCACGGGAGCAGGTATATAGCCAGGGAGTAACCAGAGGTCTGGAGCTGGATGCAAGGCAGAATACTCTAGCATAGACTGAAGGCTGGGCTGGAGTTTTATAGCAGCAAGACACAGTGCACATGAGACCAAAGACCCCATCTTGGAAAAGGGCAGTAATGCACAAAAGGTAATAAAAAATGTTCAGAGTCCTGACACTTTGTGCAGCAGGCCTTCATGGTAAAATAGCTGCTAGAAACCACTGCTAAGGAAAGGCAACAAGCAGAAGAGACTTGTTTGGGCTAAAGAACGCAAGGAATGGACATTACACCAGTGGAAATCTGTGCTTTGGTCTCATGAGTCCAAATTTGAGTTCTTTGGCTCCAACCACCATGTGTTTGTGCGATGCCGAAAAGGTGAACGGATGGACTCTACATGCCTGGTTCCCACCGTGAAGCATGGAGGAGGAGGTGTGATGGTGTGGGGGTGCTTTGCTGGTGACACTGTTGGGGATTTATTCAAAATTGAAGGCATACTGAACCAGCATGGCTACCACAGCATCTTGCAGCGGTATGCTATTCCATCCGGTTTGCAATTAGTTGGACCATCATTTATTTTTCAACAGGACAATGACCCCAAACAAGAAGGAGAGTGATGGGGTGCTACGCCAGATGACCTGGCCTCCACAGTCACCAGACCTGAACCCAATCGAGATGGTTTGGGGTGAGCTGGATGGCGGAGTGAAGGCAAAATGGTGCTAAGCATCTCTGGGAACTCCTTCAAAATGTTGGAAGACCATTCCCGATGACTACCTCTTGAAGCTCATCAAGAGAATGCCAAGAGTGTGCAAAGCAGTCAAAGCAAAAGGTGGCTACTTTGAAGAACCTAGAATATAAGACATATTTTTAGTTGTTTCACACTTTTTTGTTAAGTATATGATTACACATGTGTTAATTCATAGTTTTGATGCGTTCAGTGTGAATGTACAATTTTCAGTCATGAAAATACAGAAAAATCTTTAAATGAGGTGTGTCCAAACTTTTGGTGTGTACTGTACATGGATCAGTCGTCCTGGTCCCGTTGCAGAGAAACAGCCCCAATGCATGGTGTTTCCACCCCCATTCTTCAGAGTAGGTATGGTCTTCTTTGGATGCAACTCAGCATTCTGTCTCCTCCAAATATGACTAATTTGTTTCTACCAAACAGTTCTACTTTGGTATCATCAGGCCATATGACATTCTCCCAATACTCTTATTCATGTGATAAAGGACGATTCATTTGCACATCCCAGATCCAGTAGACAGTTCCCGGTTAGAGGCTTCTTTACATGTGAATCCTCTTTTGTACAGGAAAGATATATATCTTGGTACTGTGTTAGGCCATGTGCACACGTTCAGGATTTTTTGCGTTTTTTTCGCGTTTTTTCGCTATAAAAACGCGAAAAAAACGCTTACATATGCCTCCTATTATTTACAGGGTATTCCGCATTTTTTGTGCAAATGTTGCGATTTTTTCCGCGAAAAAATCGCATCGTGGGAAGAAAAAGCAACATGTTCATTAAAAATGCGGAATTGCGGGGATTCCGCACACCTAGGAGTGCATTGATCTGCTTACTTCCCGCACGGGGCTGTGCACACCATGCGGGAAGTAAGCAGATTATGTGCGGTTGGTACCCAGGGTGGAGGAGAGGAGACTCTCCTCCACGGACTGGGCACCATATAATTGGTAAAAAAAAAGAATTAAAATAAAAAATAGTCCTATACTCACCCTCTGATGGCCCCCGAAGTGTTCCCGCCTCTCCGGTGCATGCTCTCTCTTCGGTTCCTATAGATGGTGTGGTTCAGGACCTGTGACGACGTCACTGTCTTGTGATTGGTCGCGTGACCGCTCATGTGACTCACGCGACCAATCACAAGCCGCGACGTCATCACAGGTCCTGAACCACACCGGCATCTATAGGAACGGACGCCGCTGAGATCGTCTGGGTGAGTATAACCATTTTTTATTTTTTTATTATTTTTAAACATTCTATCTTTTACTATAGATGCTGCATAAGCAGCATCTATAGTAACAAGTTGGTCACACTTGTCAAACAGTATGTTTGACAAGTGTGACCAACTTGTCAGTCAGTTTTCCAAGCGATGCTACAGATCGCTTGGAAAACTTTAGCATTCTGCAAGCTAATTACGCTTGCAGAATGCTAAAAAAAACGCGAAAAAAACGGGAAAAAAACGCAAAAAAAAAATGCGGATTTCTTGCAGAAAATTTCCGGTTTTCTTCAGAAAATTTCTGCAAGAAATCCGGACGTGTGCACATACCCTTAGCCAGTGGATAGAAAAATATTTAGAATTGAGAGTCCTCAGTGGTTGATACCTTTTAATGGCTAACCGAAAAGATGGTAACAAATTGCAAGCTTTCGAGACTACTCAGGTCTCTTCATCAGGCACAGACTAATACAAATTCTGAAGAATCATATATATATATATACACAACACGACAGAAAGATAATGCAATTGATAAGACACTTGTAATCAAGGGCTTTCATTAGTTCATTAGTTCTAAAATGTATCAAATAGCCAGACTGGCTAGGGGTTTGTTAACTGCAGGGTTAGGCTTTGTTGCTGAGGGGCATTTGTTTAAAGTAAAAGCCATTGTGATTCAATTCATTTGCTACTGAAGATATAGGCCCCAATTCATAAAGACCTGTAGTTTCAGCCCAAATCCTGCTTCGTTCGACATAAGCCCCCATGGGACCACTGATCATGGGGATGAACGCAATGTGAAAGGGCCCTCAAACTCTGCTTTAGAGCAGGGAGCCATGATATTCATGACATATCGCTTTCCTTTCTGTAAGCCGCTGGTAGCAGAATGACATGCACTCAAAGTCCCAGCACAGGTAATGCAATTACATCACTGTGTCGCCCTGCTCATGGCGGGATGCTGACTGTGCCAACAGACTATTTTTGCCGAGAAACTCAGGAGCCATTATTACTATATGTATGGGGATCTTAGGCCATTTTTACTGCATATGGGGGGGGGGTGTCTAAGGGGTCATTATTGCTGTATGTGAAGAGGTTCCATTGCATTATTACAATATGGGTGTAACTAGGGAGGTATTATGAATTACTAATGGAATACTCCAGGGGGGGGGGCATTATTGCTTTTAAGGTGCACACTTAAGGTACAATATTAAATATTAGGTGAGCACTTCAAAAGGCATTATTAAATTAAGGTAGCATTCATAGGTATTGCTACCATCAAAGGGGCACACGCAGCATTATACCTTTCTAGGACACTAATATTTTCTAGGGAGCAATTTTGCCATATAAAAGGGCACGCAGGGGGTGTTGCAAGATGTAAGGCAGACAGTGGTAGGCGTTATTACGATTTTGGAATACTAAGAAGAGTATTGTTTCTGTGCCATTGTAAGGAGATGGACAAGTGAGAAGACTTACACAAGTTAATGCCCGAGTGTCTGCAAGCAAACACTGCCATTTCTTGGTCCACGATAAGAGAAAGCAGAGAATTATATTAGTAGGAACTGAAGAGTGAAGTGCATGTTCCCTGAGGAAAGAGGTAGGAGGAGACACCAGGTTAGGTGATATCTGTGGCAGTTCCTAATTATAAAAAGCCCAGGAGGGCAGTGAGAGAGAGGAGTCACTGCCTAGACTTATAGCAGGATGGACGTGTACTGCAGCAAGGTTGGCTTATAACCGCCATTACAAGTGACCAGACCCAAGTAAAGCACCAGGTACAGAACAGAGTGAGCAAGATTCTGTTAGAGGGATATTTGTGTGATCCAAAATGTGAAGGGCCGAAGTACAGTACACAGGTGACTGGGGCTGCGCTTCATAGAACAGAAGCGGCCAGCCAGCATAACATGTGATAGAAGCGACTCACCAAGATCCAACTTCAGTGTAACATCTCTTTTTCACCCCATCAACACAGGACGACTGGTCAAACCAAGTGCAGGTGCTCAGAGCATCAGAGCGGGGCCAAACATTTACCTTCCCACTTGCTTGTTTTCCCTCAGTCTTCATTGGATTGTGAATGGCCGGTGTGTAAAGCCATATGTGCAGCGATCTGGGGTCCACAGAGTTTCGGCTATGTGAATCCAATTGGTGGTCACAATGCAGCCCAAGGCCGCAACCAATCAGTGACGGGCACTGCCCGGCTGCGAATTGGCCCCTCCCTCCTCCTCTGCAGTCAGTGCCCCCTCCCTACTCCCCCCCAGTCAGCGCCCACATAGCGTTAACCAGACTGCCTTACACCACAAAATAACGCGGCTGTGTAATGTACTACGTGGCTGTGTAATATACTGCATCAGCTCTGCAATATACTGCATCGGCTGTGCAATATACTACGTGGGCTGTGCTATATACTACGTGGGCTGTGCAATATACTACGTGGCTGTGCTATATACTACGTGGCTGTGCTATATACTACGTAGGCTGTGCAGTATACTACGTGGGCTGTGCAATATACTACGTGGGCTGTGCAATATACTACGTGGCTGTGCAATATACTATGTGGGCTGTGCAATATACTATGTGAGCTGTGCTACATATTACGTGGCTGTGCAATATACAATGTGGGCTGTGTTATACACTACGTGGCTGTATTATACACTACGTGGGCTGTGCTATATACTGTGTGGGCTGTTATATACTACGTGGCTGTGTTATATGCTATGTGGGCTGTTATATACTACATGAGCTGTGTTATATACTACGTGGCTGTGTTATATGCTATGTGGGCTGCTATATACTACGTGGCTGTGCTGTATACTATGTGGCCGGCCGCGAACAATCAGCGACATGCGCACTCCGGACGCGAATTGGCGCGGGATTTGAACCACGCTTCGCTAATTGGTCGCGCCCGGCCAGCTGAATTCTGTGTATTCATTGTATTATTCTAAAATCTTCATAAATAAATGACATATATATTCTAGAATACCCGATGTGTTAGAATCGGGCCACCGTCTAGTATATATATATATATATATATATATATATATATATATATATATATATACAGTACAGACCAAAAGTTTTGATACACCTTCTCATTTAAAGTTTTTTCTGTATTTTCATGACTATGAAAATTGTAAAATCACACTGAAGGCATCAACCCTATGAATTAACACATGTGGAATTATATACTTAACAAAAAAAGTGTGAAACAACTGAAAAGATGTCTTATATTCTAGGTTCTTCAAAGTAGCCACCTTTTGCTTTGATGACTGCTTTGCACACTCTTGGCATTCTCTTGATGAGCTTCAAGAGGTAGTCACCGGAAATGGTCTTCCAACAATCTTGAAGGTGTTCCCAGAGATGCTTAGCACTTGTTAGCCCTTTTGCCTTCACCCTGCGGTCCAGCTCACCCCAAACATCTCGATTGGGTTCAGGTCTGGTGACTGTGGAGGCCAGGTCATCTGGCGTAGCACCCCATCACTCTCCTTCTTGGTCAAATAGCCCTTTCAAATAGCGTTTTTAGCTTGCAGAATGCTTGCGCTTTTCTAAGCGATTTGAAGCATTGCTTGGAAAAGTAATTGACAGGTTGGTCACACTTCTCAAGCATAGTGCTTGACAAGTGTGACCAACTTTTTACTATTGATGCTGCCCGAAGAAAATCCACTCTGATCAAGGTGCCTGTTTTATGGGGCGAGTAATGGAGGAACTGCATCGCCAGTATCAGATCGAAAAATCTCGGAAGACGCCTTATCACCCTCAGGGAAATGGAGCCTGTGAACTGTTCAATTGGAGTCTAATCCAGATGTTGAGGACACTAGAGGAAGACTGAAAAGCCCGATGACCTGAATTTGTAGCTGAGTTAGTGTTGGTGTATAACAAACGAGTACATCGCACCACTAGTTACACCCCATATACCCTGCTTGTAATAATTATAGGGGATAACTCCGGAGACTCTTTGCATGGAACAAGACAACTACAGGACACAGTTTTATAAGTGGTAAAGTCTATATTATCACACGGTGATTCAAACAGGTGCAGAGAGAAACTCAAGTCCACAACACTTGGTGCAAATAATAAACGCAGCTTAGAAGTCTTCAGAGAAAAATGCAATCAAGCAGAAAGTCTATGAAGCACAGTTATTCTTGAGGATACTTGACACAAATAAATCCTTGTCTTAGTCCAGACACAGATAGATATGCTTATAGGCAGTTCAAATCATATCTTAGCTCAACCAGGGAGGCCTGGTTAATAGTCTCAGGTTATAGCAAAGCAGCAGCAGCTTACATGTCCAGCAAATGCAGATGAAGTAAACACGAGCAGCAGATGAAGGAGGATTCCTGGAAACTTGTGTATGCAGCAGGAACTCAGAGCAGAGTAGCAGGATCACCACACAGGTTCACAGGAGCAGGTGTATAGCCAGGGAGTAATCAGAGGTCAGGAGCTGGATGCAAGGCAGAATACTCTAGCACAGACTGAAGGCTGGGGTGGAGTTTTATAGCAGGAAGACACAGTGCACATGAGACCAAAGACGCCATCTTGGAAGAGGGCAGTAATGCACAAAAGGTAAAAAATGTTCAGAGTCTTGACACTGCTGTTTAGCCAGCTAGGAAGGGAGATCACCGAGTTGGAGTTGGATCCAGAGGAGGACTACCCACGGACGGGGGTGTCCACCTGGGTCCGAGAACATCGTCACCGTCTGCTAACACTACATCGCCTGGTGCAGACCAAGTTTCGGGAACTTGAGCATTCAGAGACAGCTCCTCTGTGAGGGACAGCCGGGGAACGAGTGTTGGTCCGAGATAAGCGTCCTAGGGACAAACTGGAGTATTGGTGGGAAAAAACCCAGGAGGATCAGTCAGGAAGGGTCCTTCTTTGAAATTCAACCTGAAGGGGAAGAAAATGGTCCCACTCGAGTAGTTCACTGCAATATGCTACGGCCTTGTTTGTCAAAAGAACCTGACCAAATTGAAGAAGGGAAAAGTGCTCCTGAAATGTTCCCTCCGGCCGTTGCGGTATATGAAGAAGAGATGCCTGATCTCTCGCCTGTAAATCCAAGAGAGGGACAAGTTCTTGAAGCTGAGATTCCTGAAGTTCCTTTAGTGGTTGCTCCGTTGGAAATGGGTGCGTCCCCACCCTCATCTGTTCAGCCCGACTCAACTACTCCACCTTATTTGGCTACTTCTTCTGATTTAAGGCGGTCTGAATGGGCCACAGCTGGAATACCCTCCACAGATACAAACGAGACCAATTTATTTGGCAAAAAATTGCACCCGCAATACTCGATCGAGTAACGAGTGTAACCAAGCACTGTGATGCTTGATAGAGTTTCGATCAGTGGCAAGCATGCTTGCTCATCACTTCTAGATACACCTCTGGCTCATACTGTATATAGGGGGCTATGTGTGGTCTCATAATAAATACACAAGGCTATGTGAGGGCTCCTACTAAATAGAGAGGCTATGTAGGGGCTCTTACTATATATA
This sequence comes from Ranitomeya variabilis, assembly GCF_051348905.1. Lineage (NCBI taxonomy): Eukaryota > Metazoa > Chordata > Amphibia > Anura > Dendrobatidae > Ranitomeya > Ranitomeya variabilis. The sequence continues at coordinate 218,795,321 of NC_135232.1, read as the reverse complement.
GAGAGGCTATGTGGGTTCTTACAATGTATGAATGTATGTAGAGGGGTTATGTGAGGACTCATACTGTATATAGGAAGCTAGGTGTGAGCTCTTACAGTATATAGAGATGTTTATGGGAGCTGTATATGGGCTCATATGGTTTGTAGGGGTTGTCAACATACTTAATTCTTCTAAATATAAAGTTATACAATTATTATTAATATAAAATAATAATTGTATTTAATATGTCACGTTCTCTCATGTAGCCCCTTGGGAAAATTAATGGCCCAACCCTAGGAATATAGTAACATTGTCTATAGTGTCCTCTCCTATTTACTGGCCATTTAATCTACAGTAGCATGTCCACCTCCACATCCAACCATCCATATAATATAATCTTTTGTAATACTGGGATATTTGGGTTATTACTGTTGATTTAGCACTGTTCAAATTAGTTGAAACTACTCCTTAATTACATTGTATGGTAGTAATGACATTGTGGCATTTTATGAAAGTTTTAAGAGGTCAAGGTGGATAACTAGAGTCCATTTCATTTATATGGTAATGAATTGGTTGTATGGCCTGCTCTGGTCTCTTTAAATAACAACTGCTGCTCCTGCTGATGATGTCACGGAATGTTGTGGTTGTTGGCTCCGCCCCCTTGCATTATGACATCACACACATTGTATAAGGAACTGCAGAGCCAACATTCCATTTGACAGTTGCAGACAGTGGAGAGAGAGGTAAGTCAGCTCTATGTCGTCTCTTGTTGTGTCCTTCATTCTCTTCTATCATCTATTTCACATTTATTTTTTATTCATTAAGAAGTCTTTATTCTATATAATATAAGCAGGCCAAAACAAATAGTGAACCCCTCATATTAGGAGATGTCCAAATTTTACCGCATGTCTTCCAATAGTAAAGAGATATATAGGATGTGACGGAATTTATCTTCAAGTACAGAAATGACAATGATTTACTGATTATTATCCATCACATTTTATTGGATTCTGACTTTCTTGCTCATCAGGCCCATAGATTAGTTATAATTGAGAGAAACCCCTGAGCCATAACTGGAACATGACGACTTCTTGATTTTTAGGCCATGTATTGCTATAGAGTTATCCAAATCTGGGAGATTAAAGTTATATCCTGTAAAGGGAACACATGCAACATGAAGATAACTATGTAATTGTCGGATGTTATTGAGACATACACTCACCGGCCACTTTATTAGGTACACCATGCTAGTAACGGGTTGGACCCCCTTTTGCCTTCAGAACTGCCTCAATTCTTCGTGGCATAGATTCAACAAGGTGCTGGAAGCATTCCTCAGAGATTTTGGTCCATATTGACATGATGGCATCACACAGTTGCCGCAGATTTGTCGGCTGCACATCCCAAAGATGCTCCATACAAGGCAGGATGGATCCATGCTTTCATGTTGTTTACGCCAAATTCTGACCCTACCATCCGAATGTCGCAGCAGAAATCGAGACTCATCAGACCAAGCAACGTTTTTCCAATCTTCTACTGTCCAATTTCGATGAGCTTGTACAAATTGTAGCCTCAGTTTCCTGTTCTTAGCTGAAAGGAGTGGTACCCGGTGTGGTCTTCTGCTGCTGTAGCCCATCTGCCTCAAAGTTCGACGCACTGTGCGTTCAGAGATGCTCTTAGGCCTACCTTGGTTGTAACAGGTGGCGATTTGAGTCACTGTTGCCTTTCTATCAGCTCGAACCAGTCTGCCCATTCTCCTCTGACCTCTGGCATCAACAAGGCATTTCCGCCCACAGAACTGCCGCTCACTGGATTTTTTTTCTTTTTCGGACCATTCTCTGTAAACCCTAGAGATGGTTGTGCGTGAAAATCCCAGTAGATCAGCAGTTTCTGAAATACTCAGACCAGCCCTTCTGGCACCAACAACCATGCCACGTTCAAAGGCACTCAAATCACCTTTCTTCCCCATACTGATGCTCGGTTTGAACTGCAGGAGATTGTCTTGACCATGTCTACATGCCTAAATGCACTGAGTTGCCGCCATGTGATTGGCTGATTAGAAATTAAGTGTTAACAAGAAGTTGGACAGGTGTACCTAATAAAGTGGCCGGTGAGTGTATAGTAAAATACGGTCCAGATCAAAAATATAAATCCAACCAAAATTGGGAAATCCTTGTACAACACCGATGTATATACATATTAGCAACATATGTAGTAAAACTATTCAAATATTCCCCACATTGGTAGGATTCATATTGTTTGATCTCTAGTATATTATTGGGCAATGCACTTCAATGGAAGTGAGGTTGTTGGATCGCACCCATTAGCTGCTACTTGTGATGTCACGGAATGTGGTGGTTGTTTAGCTGTTCCTTATAATGTCTTAGAGTGATGGGATTTGCTGATTCCATCCCCATAAGATGCGTCATATGATGTCACGGAATGTTATGATTGTTGGCTCCGCCCTTATTAGCTCTTATTTGTAATTTCACAGAATGTTTTGGTTGTTAGTTTGCTCCATAAGCTACTACTTGTGATGTCACCAAATGTTTTGGTTGTTGGTTTCACCCCAATTAGCTTCTACTTGTGATGTCACTGAATGAGGATGGTAGCCCTTCAGAAGAGAATGGCTCTTGACTGCCTGTTAGCAATTGAAGGGGCACTTGTGCTGTTATAGGTGAGGAGTGCTGCTCCTAGATTGAAGATGCACATGATTCAATAAAGAAACATGGATAAAGTAAAGGAGCTGCAGCAAAAAGCTAGAGATATATCCAAGGAGGGATGGAATCTCTTTTTCTGGATGGGGTCTATCAGAGTTGGGTTAAACAATTTACCTTCAACTTTTCATTTATAGGGTAATGAATTGGTTGTATGGCCTGCTCTGGTCTCTTTAAATAACAACTGCTGCTTCTGCTGATGATGTCACGGAATGTTGTGGTTTCTGGCTCCACCCCCTTGCATTGTGACATCACACACATTGTGTTAGGAGCTGCAGAGCCAACATTCCATTTGAGAGTTGCAGACGGTGGAGAGAGAGGTAAGTCGGCTCTATGTCCTCTCCTGCTGTGTCCTTCATTCTCTTCTATCATCTATTTCTCATTTATTTTTTATTCATTAAGGAGTCTTTATTCTATATAATATAAACAGGCCCAAAACAAATAGTGAACCCCTCATATTAGGAGATGCCCAAATTTAAAGCATGTCTTCCAATAGTAAAGAGATATATAGGATGTGACGGAATTTATCTTCAAGTACAGAAATGACAATGATTTACTGATTATTATCCATCACATTTTATTGGATTGTGACTTTCTTGCTCATCAGGTCCATAGATTAGTTATAATTGAGAGAAACCACTCAGCCATAACTGGAACACGACGACTTCTCGATTTTTAGGCGATGTATTGCTATAGAATCATCCAAATCTGGGAGATTAAAGTTATATTCTGTAAAGGGAACACATGCAACATGAAGATAACTATGTAATTATCGGATGTTATTGAGACATATAGTAATATACAGTCCAGATCAAAAATATAAATCCAACCAATATTGGGAAATCCTTGTACAACACCGATGTATATACATATTAGCTCCATATGTAGTAAAACTATTCAAATATTCCCCACATTGGTAGGATTCATATTGTTTGATCTCTAGTATATTATTGGGCAATGCACTTCAATGGAAGTGAGGTTGTTGGATCGCACCCATTAGCTGCTACTTGTGATGTCACAGAATGTGGTGGTTGTTTAGCTGTTCCTTATAATGTCTTAGAGTGATGGGATTGTTGATTCCATCCCCATAAGATGCGTCATATGATGTCACGGAATGTTATGATTGTTGGCTCCGCCCTTATTAGCTCTTATTTGTCATTTCACAGAATGTTTTGGTTGTTAGTTTGCTCCAAAAAACTACTACTTGTGATGTCACCAAATGTATTGGTTGTTGGTTTCACCCCAATTAGCTTCTACTTGTGATGTCACTGAATGAGGATGGTAGCCTGTTGTGAAATTGGATTTTGGGCTCCCCCGGTGGCCACTGGTGGAATTGAACTGGTGTGCATCATCCCCTCTGTTCACCTGTTTCCATCAGGATGTGGGAGTCGCTATTTAACCTTGCTCCTCTGTCACTTCCATGCCGGTCAACATTGTAATCAGAAGCCTTTCTGTGCATGTTCCTGCTGCTAGACAACTCCCAGCTAAGTTGGACTTTAGTCCTCGTTTGTTTTTGCATTTTGTTCCAGTTCACTGCTGTAGTTTCGTTTCTGTGTCTGGAAAGCTCTTGTGATCTGAAATTGCCACTCTGATGTTATGAGTTAATACTAGAGTCTTAAAGTAATTTCAGGATGGTATTTTGATAGGGTTTTCAGCTGACCATGAAAGTGCCCTTTCTGTCTTCCTGCTATCTAGTAAGCGGACCTCAATTTTGCTAAACCTATTTTCATACTACGTTTGTCATTTCATCTAAAATCACCGCCAATATATGTGGGGGCCTCTGTCTGCCTATCGGGGAAACTTCTCTAGAGGTGAGCCAGGACTATATTTTCCTCTGCCAGGATTAGTTAGTCCTCCGGCCGGCGCTGGGCGTCTAGGGATAAAAAACGTAGGCAACGCTACCCGGCTACTGTTAGTTGTGCGGCAGGTTTAGTTCATGGTCAGTTTAGTTTCCATCCTTCCAAGAGCTAGTACTTATGTTTGCTGGGCTATGTTCTCTTGCCATTGAGAACCATAACAGTTTGACCGGCCCAAAAAGGGTTAAATTAATTGACAGAGAAAGGAGAGAAAAGAGAAGTCTGCTGAAGATTTTTTTTTTTTTTTTTTCTCCCCTTCCCTTCAGTTCTGAGTGTGCTTGTAATTGAATCTCTTGCAAGTCTGCCTATATTGCAGCCTTTCTCTCTCTCTCTCTCTCCTTCTAATCTTGGAATGGCTCTGTGTTCACTTGTTTAAAATGGATATTCAGAGTTTAGCTGCAGGTTTGAATAATCTCACCACGAAAGTTCAAAATTTACAAGATTTTGTTGTTCATGTTCCTATATCTGAACCTAGAATTCCTTTGCCTGAATTTTTCTCGGGGAATAGATCTTGCTTTCAAAATTTCAAAAATAATTGCAAGTTGTTTTTGTCCCTGAAATCTCGCTCTGCTGGAGATCCTGCTCAGCAGGTCAGGATTGTGATTTCCTTGCTCCGGGGCGACCCTCAGGATTGGGCTTTTGCATTGGCTCCAGGGGATCCTGCGTTGCTCAATGTGGATGCGTTTTTTCTGGCCTTGGGGTTGCTTTATGAGGAACCTCAGTTAGAGCTTCAGGCGGAAAAGGCCTTGATGTCCCTATCTCAGGGGCAAGACGAAGCTGAAATATACTGCCAGAAATTCCGTAAATGGGCTGTGCTTACTCAGTGGAATGAGTGCGCCCTGGCGGCGAATTTCAGAGAGGGTCTCTCTGATGCCATTAAGGATGTTATGGTGGGGTTCCCTGTGCCTGCGGGTCTGAATGAGTCCATGACAATGGCTATCCAGATCGATAGGCGTCTGCGGGAGCGCAAACCTGTGCACCATTTGGCGGTGTCTACTGAGAAGACGCCAGAGAATATGCAATGTGATAGAATTCTGTCCAGAAGTGAACGGCAGAATTTAAGACGAAAAAATGGGTTGTGCTTCTATTGCGGTGATTCAACTCATGTTATATCAGCATGCTCTAAGCGTACTAAGAAGCTTGATAAGTCTGTTTCAATTGGCACTTTACAGTCTAAGTTTATTCTATCTGTGACCCTGATTTGTTCTTTATCATCTATTACCGCGGATGCCTATGTTGACTCTGGCGCCGCTTTGAGTCTTATGGATTTGTCCTTTGCCAAACGCTGTGGGTATGATTTGGAGCCTCTTGAAACTCCTATACCCCTGAAGGGGATTGACTCCACCCCATTGGCTAGTAATAAACCACAATACTGGACACAAGTAACTATGCGGATTAATCCGGATCATCAGGAGATTATTCGCTTTCTTGTGCTGTATATCCTACATGATGTGTTGGTGCTTGGATTGCCATGGCTGCAATCTCATAACCCAGTCCTTGACTGGAAAGCTATGTCTGTGTTAAGCTGGGGATGTAAGGGGAAGCATGGGGACGTACCTGTGGTTTCCATTTCATCATCTATTCCCTCTGAGATTCCTGAATTCTTGACTGAATATCGTGACGTTTTTGAAGAACCTAAGCTTGGTTCATTACCTCCGCACCGGGAGTGCGATTGTGCCATAGATTTGATTCCGGGTAGTAAATACCCTAAGGGTCGTTTATTTAATCTGTCTGTGCCTGAACATGCTGCTATGCGAGAATATATAAAGGAGTCCTTGGAAAAGGGACATATTCGTCCTTCGTCATCTCCCTTAGGAGCCGGTTTTTTCTTTGTGGCTAAGAAAGATGGCTCTTTGAGACCGTGTATTGATTATCGGCTTTTGAATAAAATCACGGTTAAATATCAATATCCGTTGCCACTGCTGACTGATTTGTTTGCTCGCATAAAGGGGGCCAAGTGGTTCTCTAAGATAGATCTCCGTGGGGCGTATAATTTGGTGCGAATTAAGCAGGGGGATGAGTGGAAGACCGCATTTAATACGCCCGAGGGCCACTTTGAGTATTTGGTGATGCCTTTTGGTCTTTCAAATGCCCCTTCAGTCTTTCAGTCCTTTATGCATGACATTTTCCGTGATTATTTGGATAAATTTATGATTGTGTATCTGGATGATATTTAGATTTTTTCGGATGACTGGGACTCTCATGTCCAGCAGGTCAGGAGGGTTTTTCAGGTTTTGCGGTCTAATTCCTTGTGTGTGAAGGGTTCTAAGTGCGTTTTTGGGGTTCAAAAGATTTCCTTTTTGGGATATATTTTTTCCCCCTCTTCCATCGAGATGGATCCTGTCAAGGTTCAGGCTATTTGTGATTGGACGCAACCCTCTTCTCTTAAGAGTCTTCAGAAATTTTTGGGCTTTGCTAACTTTTATCGTCGATTTATTGCTGGTTTTTCTGATGTTGTTAAACCATTGACTGATTTGACTAAGAAGGGTGCTGATGTTGCTGATTGGTCCCCTGCTGCTGTGGAGGCCTTTCGGGAGCTTAAGCGCCGCTTTTCTTCCGCCCCTGTGTTGCGTCAGCCTGATGTTGCTCTTCCTTTTCAGGTTGAGGTCGACGCTTCTGAAATCGGAGCTGGGGCAGTTTTGTCGCAGAGAAGTTCCGATTGTTCCGTGATGAGACCTTGTGCCTTTTTCTCGCGTAAATTTTCGCCCGCCGAGCGGAATTATGATGTTGGGAATCGGGAGCTTTTGGCCATGAAGTGGGCTTTTGAGGAGTGGGCTTTTGAGGGTTTCAAAATGTGGTCCGTTTGCATGGTATTCCGGAGAATATCGTTTCTGACAGAGGAACCCAATTCGTGTCTAGATTTTGGCGAGCATTCTGTGCTAGGATGGGCATAGATTTGTCTTTCTCGTCTGCTTTCCATCCTCAGACTAATGGCCAGACCGAGCGGACGAATCAGACCTTGGAGACATATTTGAGGTGTTTTGTGTCTGCAGATCAGGATGATTGGGTTGCTTTTTTTGCCTTTAGCGGAGTTTGCCCTCAATAATCGGGCCAGTTCTGCCACCTTGGTGTCTCCCTTTTTCTGTAATTCGGGGTTTCATCCTCGATTTTCTTCTGGTCAGGTGGAATCTTCGGATTGTCCTGGAGTGGATGCTGTGGTGGAGAGGTTGCATCAGATTTGGGGGCAGGTAGTGGACAATTTGAAGCTGTCCCAGGAGAAGACTCAGCTTTTTGCCAACCGCCGGCGTCGGGTTGGTCCTCGGCTTTGTGTTGGGGACTTGGTGTGGTTGTCTTCTCGTTTCGTCCCTATGAGGGTTTCTTCTCCCAAGTTTAAGCCTCGGTTCATCGGCCCGTACAAGATATTGGAGATTCTTAACCCTGTGTCCTTCCGTTTGGACCTCCCTGCATCTTTTTCTATTCATAATGTTTTTCATCGGTCATTATTGCGCAGGTATGAGGTACCGGTTGTGCCTTCCGTTGAGCCTCCTGCTCCGGTGTTGGTTGAGGGCGAGTTGGAGTACGTTGTGGAAAAAATCTTGGACTCCCGTGTTTCCAGACGGAAACTCCAGTATCTGGTCAAATGGAAGGGATACGGTCAGGAGGATAATTCTTGGGTGACTGCCTCTGATGTTCATGCCTCCGATCTGGTCCGTGCCTTTCATAGGGCTCATCCTGATCGCCCTGGTGGTTCTGGTGAGGGTTCGGTGCCCCCTCCTTGAGGGGGGGGGTACTGTTGTGAAATTGGATTTTGGGCTCCCCCGGTGGCCACTGGTGGAATTGAACTGGTGTGCATCATCCTCTCTGTTCACCTGTTTCCATCAGGATGTGGGAGTCGCTATTTAGCCTTGCTCCTCTGTCACTTCCATGCCGGTCAACATTGTAATCAGAAGCCTTTCTGTGCATGTTCCTGCTGCTAGACAACTCCCAGCTAAGTTGGACTTTAGTCCTTGTTTGTTTTTGCATTTTGTTCCAGTTCACAGCTGTAGTTTCGTTTCTGTGTCTGGAAAGCTCTTGTGATCTGAAATTGCCACTCTGATGTTATGAGTTAATACTAGAGTCTTAAAGTAATTTCAGGATGGTGTTTTGATAGGGTTTTCAGCTGACCATGAAAGTGTCCTTTCTGTCTTCCTGCTATCTAGTAAGCGGACCTCAATTTTGCTAAACCTATTTTCATACTACGTTTGTCATTTCATCTAAAATCACCGCCAATATTTGTGGGGGCCTCTGTCTGCCTTTCGGGGAAATTTCTCTAGAGGTGAGCCAGGACTATATTTTCCTCTGCCAGGATTAGTTAGTCCTCCGGCCGGCGCTGGGCGTCTAGGGATAAAACGCAGGCTACGCTACCCGGCTACTGTTAGTTGTGCGGCAGGTTTAGTTCATGGTCAGTTTAGTTTCCATCCTTCCAAGAGCTAGTTCTTATGTTTGCTGGGCTATGTTCTCTTGCCATTGAGAACCATAACACTGAACAATATAATCAGAAATACCCTGTACCCTAGCAGCAAGCTGGTCTACACGAGAAGCTAATCCCTGAACATCCATGCTAGCACAAGACTCCTCAGCCACCCAGAGAAAAAGAGGAAAGAAAAGACAAAGCAGGCTACAGAAAAAAAAATGGCTCTTTCTTCCCTTCTTCTGAGATGCATTTAACTCATTGTTGGCCAGTTGTACTGTTATGATCCGGTGACCTTGGAGCCGCATGAGACTTTCTCAGGAGTAGGTGGAACCTATACTGACCGCAAACCCTAAACTGTCACCGCAACTAGAAGTAGCCGTGGGGTGTACCTAACACATCCTAGACACCTCGACACAGCCGGAGGACTAAATACCCCTATAGATGGAAATGGGAATTCTATCTTGCCTCAGAGCAGAACCCCAAAGGATAGGCAGCCCCCCACAAATATTGACTGTGAGTATTAGAGGAAAGACAAACGCAGGCAGAAATCAGGATTTAGCAAAAGAGGCAACGCTAGCTAAATAGAAAAGGATAGGACAGAATACTAAGCGGTCAGTATTAAAACCCTAAAAATATCCACAGCAGATAATACAAAAATTCCACCATCTAACTAAAGACATGGAATGTATATCTGCATCTCCTGAGAATCCAACCTGACTGAGATATCCAAACACAGTCTAAGCTGGACAAGAAAAAACATTGAATAGTACTGAATTGTAAAGCACACAGCATATGTGCTACAGAAACAAAACCAGACACTTATCTTTGCTGATTTGGCAGCAGGGCAGGAGGAACCAGACAAAGATGCAAAACCTCCAAGAACAATGGACAACTGGCAAGGGCTAATGAATCCAGCACACCTAAATATCCCAGTCAGAGCTGCAATCAGCAGGGACACCTGTTATGGACCTGGTGGTTAGGTGCACCTGGAATGACCTGATGGTTAAACTAGAAGACAGGACGAGCTCTGGGAAGTGGGAACTCTGCTGACCGCAAATCCTAATCCTATAACACACACACTAGAAATAGCTGTGGAGCGTACCTAACTCTCCCTAGACGCCTCTTCACAGCCTAAGAGCTAACTACCCCTAAAGATAGGAAAATAAGCCTTACCTTGCCTCAGAGAAATTCCCCAAAGGTAAAGGCAGCCCCCCACGTATATTAACTGTGAGTTAAGAGGAAAGTCACAAACACAGGGATCAAACAGGTTTCAGCAAAGGAGGCCAGACTTACTAGATAGACTGAGGATAGGAAAGGGATCTATGCGGTCAGCACAAAAAACTACAAAAAGCCACGCAGAGAGTGTGCAAAAAGACCCCCGCACCAACTCGCTGGAGTAGACAGGTCATCAGAAAGATCCGAGAGAGATCTGAACCAGTGCTAATACATTGACAGGTGGCATGGAGTAACGATCTGAGTGGAGTTAAATAGAGAAGCCAGCCTAGCCGCAAACGAGGGCAGCTGAGGGAGCAACCTCAGAACCAGCAGTTCCACTCACAGCCACCAGAGGGAGTCCACGGACAGAACTCGCCGAAGTATCATTCATGACCACAGGAGGGAGTTCAAGAACGGAATTCACAACAGTACCCCCCCCTTGAGGAGGGGTCACCGAACCCTCACCAGAGCCCCCAGGCCGATCAGGACGAGCCAAATGAAAGGCACGAACCAACTCGGCCGCATGGACATCGGAGGCAAAAACCCAGGAATTATCCTCCTGACCATAGCCCTTCCATTTGACCAGGTACTGAAGTTTCCGTCTCGAAATACGAGAATCTAAAATCTTCTCCACCACATACTCCAACTCCCCCTCGACCAACACCGGAGCAGGAGGGTCAACGGAGGGAACCATAGGCGCCACATATCTCCGCAACAACGACCTATGGAACACATTATGGATGGCAAAAGAAGCTGGAAGGGCCAAACGAAACGACACAGGATTGAGAATTTCAGAAATCTTATAAGGACCAATGAAACGAGGCTTAAACTTAGGAGAAGAAACCTTCATATGGACATGACGAGACGACAACCAAACCAAATCCCCAACACGAAGTCGGGGACCAACACAGCGACGGCGGTTGGCGAAACGTTGAGCCTTCTCCTGGGACAATGTCAAATTGTCCACTACATGAGTCCAAATTTGCTGCAACCTGTCCACCACAGAATCCACACCAGGACAGTCCGAAGGCGCAACCTGCCCTGAAGAAAAACGAGGATGAAAACCAGAATTGCAAAAAAAAGGCGAAACCAAAGTAGCCGAACTGGCCCGATTATTAAGGGCGAACTCAGCCAATGGCAGGAAGGTCACCCAATCATCCTGATCAGCAGAAACAAAGCATCTCAGATAGGTCTCCAAAGTCTGATTAGTTCGTTCGGTTTGGCCATTTGTCTGAGGATGGAAAGCCGAAAAGAAAGACAAATCAATGCCCATCTTAGCACAAAAGGACCGCCAAAACCTTGAAACAAACTGGGAACCTCTGTCCGTCACGATGTTCTCCGGAATGCCATGCAAACGAACCACATGCTGGAAAAATAGTGGAACCAAATCAGAGGAGGAAGGTAACTTAGGCAAGGGTACCAAATGGACCATCTTAGAGAAGCGATCACAAACCACCCAGATGACCGACATCCTTTGAGAGACAGGGAGATCTGAAATAAAATCCATGGAAACATGCGTCCAAGGCCTTTTCGGGACTGGCAAGGGCAAAAGTAACCCACTGGCACGAGAACAGCAGGGCTTGGCCCGAGCACAAGTCCCACAAGACTGCACAAAAGAACGCACATCCCGTGACAAGGAAGGCCACCAAAAGGACCTAGCCACCAAATCTCTGGTACCAAAAATCCCAGGATGACCAGCCAACACCGAACAATGAACCTCAGAGATAACTCTACTAGTCCATCTATCAGGGACAAACAGTTTTTCTGCTGGACAACGGTCAGGTCTATCAGCCTGAAACTCCTGCAGCGCCCGCCGCAAATCAGGTGAGATGGCAGACAGAATTACCCCCTCTTGGAGAATACCAGCCGCCTCAGGAACTCCCGGGGAATCAGGCACCTTTCTTGGTCAAATCAGTCAACGGTTTAACAACACTAGAAAAATTAGCGATGAAGCGACGGTAAAAATTAGCAAAGTCCAAGAATTTCTGAAGGCTCTTCACAGATGTAGGCTGAGTCCAATCATAAATGGCCTGAACTTTAACAGGATCCATCTCGATAGTAGAAGGGGAAAAAATGAAACCCAAAAAGGAAATCTTCTGAACTCCGAAGAGACATTTAGACCCCTTCACAAACAAAGAATTAGCACGAAGAACCTGGAACACCATTCTGACCTGCTTCACATGAGACTCCCAATCATCCGAAAAGACCAAAATATCATCCAAATATACAATAATGAATCTATCCAAATACTTTCGGAAGATGTCATGCATAAAGGACTGAAACACAGATGGAGCATTAGAAAGCCCGAATGGCATCACCAGGTACTCAAAATGGCCCTCGGGCGTATTAAATGCTGTTTTCCATTCATCGCCCTGTTTAATACGCACAAGATTATACGCCCCTCGAAGATCTATCTTGGTGAACCAACTAGCCCCCTTAATCCGAGCAAACAAATCAGACAGTAGAAGCAAAGGGTACTGAAATGTGACCGTGATTTTATTGAGAAGGCGGTAATCTATACAAGGTCTCAGAGAACCATCCTTCTTGGCCACAAAAAAGAACCCTGCTCCCAACGGTGACGACGACGGGTGAATATGCCCTTTCTCCAAGGACTCGTTTATATAACTCCGCATAGCGGCGTGTTCCGGCACAGATAAATTGAAAAGTCGTCCCTTAGGAAATTTACTACCAGGAATCAAATTAATAGCACAATCACAATCCCTATGAGGAGGTAGGGCACTGGATTTGGGCTCATCGAATACATCTCGGTAATCCGACAAAAACTCAGGGACTTCAGAAGGAGTAGAAGGAGAAATTGACAACAACGGAACGTCACCATGTACCCCCTGACAACCCCAACTGGACACAGACATTGATTTCCAATCCAATTCTGGATTATGGACCTGTAGCCATGGCAAACCCAACACAACCACATCATGCAAATTATGCAACACCAAAAAGCGAACATCTTCCTGATGTGCAGGAGCCATGCACATGGTCAACTGAGTCCAGTACTGAGGCTTATTCTTGGCCAAAGGCGTAGCATCAATTCCCCTTAATGGAATAGGATACTGCAAGGGCTCCAAGAAAAAACCACAGCGCCTGGCAAACTCCAAGTCCATCAAATTCAGGGCAGCGCCTGAGTCCACAAATGCCATAACAGAGTAGGACGACAAAGAGCAAATCAGAGTAACGGACAAAAGAAATTTAGGCTGTACAGTACCAATGGTGACGGACCTAGCGAACCGCTTAGTGCGCTTAGGACAATCAGAGATAGCATGACTGGGGTCACCACAGTAAAAACACAGCCCATTCTGACGTCTGTGTTCTTGCCGTTCAGCTCTGGTCAAAGTCCTATCACATTGCATAGGCTCAGGCCTCTGCTCAGAGGACACCGCCAAATGGCGCTCAACCTTGCGTTCACGCAAGCGCCGATCGATCTGAATGGCCAAGGACATTGATTCATTCAGACCAGCAGGCATGGGAAACCCCACCATAACATCCTTAAGGGCTTCAGAAAGACCTTTTCTGAAAATTGCTGCAAGGGCACACTCATTCCATTGAGTAAGCACAGACCACTTTCTAAACTTCTGGCAATATACCTCCGCTTCATCCTGACCTTGACACAAAGCTAGCAAGATTTTCTCTGCCTGATCCACAGAGTTAGGTTCGTCATAAAGCAATCCAAGCGCCAGAAAAAACGCATCTACATTAAGCAATGCAGGATCTCCTGGCGCAAGGGAGAATGCCCAGTCTTGTGGGTCGCTACGTAACAAAGAAATAATGATTTTTACTTGCTGAATGGGGTCACCAGAGGAGCGGGGTTTCAAAGCAAGAAACAGTTTACAATTATTTTTGAAATTCAGATATTTAGATCTATCTCCAAAAAACAAATCAGGAATTGGAATTCTAGGCTCTAACATAGGATTCTGAACTACATAATCTTGAATGCTTTGTACCCTCGCAGTGAGGTGATCAACACAAGAGGACAGACCTTGAATGTCCATATCTACACCTGAGTCCTGAACCACCCAGAGGTTAAGGGGAAAAGAAAGACAAAACACACTGCAGAGAAAAAAAAATGGTCTCAGAACTTCTCTTATCCCTCTATTGAGATGCATTAACACTTTGTGGGCCAGCTGTACTGTTATGGACCTGGTGGTTAGGTGCACCTGGAATGACCTGATGGTTAAACTAGAAGACAGGACGAGCTCTGGGAAGTGGGAACTCTGCTGACCGCAAATCCTAATCCTATAACACACACACTAGAAATAGCTGTGGAGCGTACCTAACTCTCCCTAGACGCCTCTTCACAGCCTAAGAGCTAACTACCCCTAAAGATAGGAAAATAAGCCTTACCTTGCCTCAGAGAAATTCCCCAAAGGTAAAGGCAGCCCCCCACGTATATTAACTGTGAGTTAAGAGGAAAGTCACAAACACAGGGATCAAACAGGTTTCAGCAAAGGAGGCCAGACTTACTAGATAGACTGAGGATAGGAAAGGGATCTATGCGGTCAGCACAAAAAACTACAAAAAGCCACGCAGAGAGTGTGCACAAAGACCCCCGCACCGACTCACGGTGCGGAGGTGCCACTCTGCAACCAAGAGCTTCCAGCTAGCAAGGCAATATCATGTTAGCAAGCTGGACTGGAACTTAGCAAGTACTAAGAAATATATTCAGTACAAAATGAACAACAAAATGAACTAGCAGGGACTTAGCTTCGCTGGAGTAGACAGGTCATCAGAAAGATCCGAGAGAGATCTGAACCAGTGCTAATACATTGACAGCTGGCATGGAGTAACGATCTGAGTGGAGTTAAATAGAGAAGCCAGCCTAGCCGCAAACGAGGGCAGCTGAGTGAGCAACCTCAGAACCAGCAGTTCCACTCACAGCCACCAGAGGGAGTCCACGGACAGAACTCGCCGAAGTATCATTCATGACCACAGAAGGGAGTTCAAGAACGGAATTCACAACAGACACCTGCCCAGGATTGCAACCCAGGAACAACTGCATTACTACCAACAACCACCGGAGGGAACGCAAGAGCAGAATTCACAACAGTGAGACCTAGGTAGGAAAGAGCTAATAACCCGGGCCCCTGCGATTTCCCTCAGACTAGGGAAACCCTGACTGATTCTCAGAGTTTACACTGATGGTGTGCATGTCTGGGCCTCCACCCTCGCCCTATCTCCTGTTTCAACCCTAGGCTGAAACCACCACCCCCCCACCAGTGAAGAGACCACACTCCAATACCCACAGTTAGCACAGACAAGGATAACGGAAAAATAAGCACCACGCCGCAGTCACTCAGGAATACACTATAAATGCAAAGAGCAAAACAAATACAAATATGGGAAGGAGATAATAAAACAAAGGGAAATACACCACCAGCAACGATACTCCAACTACTTAGCTCACCACTCCAGACCGAGATAACCACGCACAAGACAGAAGCTATAATCGGCGACGCCCAATGTTCAGGAGAACTATTTAAAGGCAGTGGGCATGGCCCAGCTTACAATCCGAGCACCAGGTAAATTAACCCCGGACCAGCTAGATAAAATCTAGCCGATGCCAATGAGCGCATAGTGGACAAAAGCGGAATTACCGCTGTCTGTCGGACGACCTGGTCTGAACAGCGTCCGACATGACAGAGGCATAAACACACATATATTAATTCTTATCTATCTAAAAGGATGACGACAGCTGTCCAGACCTGCATCCCACCACAAGAAACACTCCAGAGTAATCACGGAAGAATGCTAAAATCCTCAGTGACATAGTGAGGGGTTGCGCACCCTCTTCTTCTCTGAGGCTATTTACTCATCTAAGAGTGCTACTCAAACTGATTGAGTGCAGCTGTGGGACCCTATTTTCAGAGATGATGTCCTCCACCCAAGTCTCAAAAAGCTGGAAGGGTCTTCAGGAGAGGTGGCTAGTCGAGCTAGGCTATCAGACGGTCACCTTTGCAGCTGTAGTGTCATCTTTCCCATGGTTACATTCAGGGGTGGACAGAGGCAGACATATTATTGGTGGAATTGTGCAACTGCACATTGGCCAAGAAGTAAGGGGACCCATTTCCACCTTCAAAGCATATGAAATTGTGCTTTATGATGAGTTATTGGTCTGATCATTAGCATAAAGACAGAATATAACATTTCTCCACAACAAAACCATTAATATGAGGCATACAGGTAGGACAAGCTTAAAATTTCTATTACCTGTATGACCATATTAATATGTTATATATGTCTCGGGGGGGTGACAGATTCCCAATGAGGCATAAACACACATATATTAATTCTTATCTATCTAATAGGATGACGACAGCTGTCCAGACCTGCATCCCACCACAAGAAACAGTCCGGAGTAATCACGGGAGAATGCTAAAATCCTCAGTGACATAGTGAGGGGTTGCGCATCCTCTTCTTCTCTGAGGCTATTTACTCATCTAAGAGTGCTACTTAAACTCATGGGGTGCAGCTGTGGGCCCCTATTTTCAGAGATGATATGTTGTTTTGTTTTTTTCCCTCAGATGGGAAGTTTCACAGTCGGGTAACCAAAACTATAAGGAACTCAACTCCCAAAACAGCGTGCCACATACTCAGTGCAACCGCTATTCCCATCATCATTGGAAAACACAAGAAAAATTTTTTATTACCCACCAAAAAAACACCTCAAGATACTATTTTCAGAGATGATGTCCTCCACCCAAGTCTCAAAAAGTTGGAAGGGTGTTCAGGAGAGCTGGGTAGTCAAGCTAGGCTATCAGACGGTCACCTTTGCAGCTGTGGTGTCATCTTTCCTATGGTTACATTCAGGGGTGGACAGAGGCAAGCATGTTGTTGGTGGAATTGTGCAACTGCACATTGGCCAAGAAGTAAGGGGACCCATTTCCATCTTCAAAGCATATGAAATTGTGCTTTATGATGAGTTATTGGTCTGATCATTAGCATAAAGACAGAATATAACATTTCTCCACAACAAAACCATTAATATGAGGCATACAGGTAGGACAAGCTTAACATTTCTATTACCTGTATGCCCATATTAATAGGTTATATATGTCTCGGGGGTGACAGATTCTCAATGAGGCATAAACACACATATATTAATTCTTATCTATCTAATAGGATGTCGACAGCTGTCCCGACCTGCATCCCACCACAAGAAACAGTCCGGAGTAATCACGGGAGAGTGCTAAAATCCTCAGTGACATAGTGAGGGGTTGCGCATCCTCTTCTTCTCTGAGGCTATTTACTCATCTAAGAGTGCTACTCAAACTGATGGGGTGCAGCTGTGGGACCCTATTTTCAGAGATGATGTTTTGTTTTTTTTCCCTCAGATGGGAAGTTCCACAGTCAGGTAACCAAAACTATAAGGAACTCAACTCCCAAAACAGCGTGCCACATACTCAGTGCAACCGCTATTCCCATCATCATTGGAAAACACAAGAAATTTTTTTTATTACCCACCAAAAAAACACCTCAAGATACTATTTTCAGAGATGATGTCCTCCACCCAAGTCTCAAAAAGTTGGAAGGGTGTTCAGGAGAGCTGGGTAGTCAAGCTAGGCTATCAGACGGTCACCTTTGCAGTTGTGGTGTCATCTTTCCTATGGTTACATTCAGGGGTGGACAGAGGCAAGCATGTTGTTGGTGGAATTGTGCAACTGCACATTGGCCAAGAAGTAAGGGGACCCATTTCCATCTTCAAAGCATATGAAATTGTGCTTTATGATGAGTTATTGGTCTGATCATTAGCATAAAGACAGAATATAACATTTCTCCACAACAAAACCATTAATATGAGGCATACAGGTAGGACAAGCTTAACATTTCTATTACCTGTATGCCCATATTAATAGGTTATATATGTCTCGGGGGTGACAGATTCCCAATGAGGCATAAACACACATATATTAATTCTTATCTATCTAATAGGATGTCGACAGCTGTCCCGACCTGCATCCCACCACAAGAAACAGTCCGGAGTAATCACGGGAGAATGCTAAAATCCTCAGTGACATAGTGAGGGGTTGCGCATCCTCTTCTTCTCTGAGGCTATTTACTCATCTAAGAGTGCTACTCAAACTGATGGGGTGCAGCTGTGGGCCCCTATTTTCAGAGATGATGTTTTGTTTTTTTTCCCTCAGATGGGAAGTTCCACAGTCAGGTAACCAAAACTATAAGGAACTCAACTCCCAAAACAGCGTGCCACATACTCAGTGCAACCGCTATTCCCATCATCATTGGAAAACACGAAAAAAAATTTATTACCCACCAAAAAACACCTCAAGATACTATTTTCAGAGATGATGTCCTCCACCCAAGTCTCCAAAACCTGGAAGGGTGTTCAGGAGAGGTGGGTAGTTGAGCTAGGCTATCAGACGGTCACCTTTGTAGCTGTAGTGTCATCTTTCCTATGGTTACATTCAGGGGTGGACAGAGGCAGACATGTTATTGGTGGAATTGTGCAACTGCACATTGGCCAAGAAGTAAGGGGACCCATTTCCACCTTCAAAGCATATGAAATTGTGGTTTATGATGAGTTATTGGTCTGATCATTAGCATAAAGACAGAATATAACATTTCTCCACAACAAAACCATTAATATGAGGCATACAGGCAGGACAAGCTTAACATTTCTATTACCTGTATGCCCACATTAATAGGTTATATATGTCTCGGCGGAGACAGATTCCCAATGAGGCATAAACACACATATATTAACCCCTTCACCCCCAAGGGTGGTTTGCACATTAATGACCGGGCCAATTTTTACAATTCTGACCACTGTCCCTTTATGAGGCTATAACTCTGGAACGCTTTGACGGATCTTGGCGATTCTGACATTGTTTTCTCGTCACATATTGTACTTCATGTTAAAGGTAAAATTTATTCGATATAACTTGCGTTTATTTGTGAAAAAAATGGAAATTTGGCGAAAATTTTGAAAATTTTGCAATTTTCCAACTTTGAATTTTTGTGCCCTTAAATCACAGACATATGTCACGCAAAATACTTAATAAGTAACATTTCCCACATGTCTACTTTACATCAGTACAATTTTGGAACCAAAATTTTTTTTTGTGACGGAGTTATAAGGGTTAAAAGTTGACCAGCAATTTCTCATTTTTACAACACCATTTTTTTTTAGGGACCACATCTCATTTGAAGTCATTTTGAGGGGTCTATATGATAGAAAATACTCAAGTGTGACACCATTCTAAAAACTGCACCCCTCAAGGTGCTCAAAACCACATTCAAGAAGTTTATTAACCCTTCAGGTGTTTCACAGGAATTTTTGGAATGTTTAAATAAAAATGAACATTTAACTTTTTTTCACACAAAATTTATTTCAGCTCCAATTTGTTTTATTTTACCAAGGGTAACAGGAGAAAATGGACCCCCAAAGTTGTTGTACAATTTGTCCTGAGTACGATGATACCCCATATGTGGGTGTAAACCATTGTTTAGGCGCATGGCAGAGCTTGGAAGGGAAGGAGCGCCATTTGACTTTTCAATGCAAAATTGACTGGAATTGAGATGGGACGCCATGTTGCGTTTGGAGAGCCCCTGATGTGCCTAAACATTGAAACTCCCTACAAGTGACACCATTTTGGAAAGTAGACCCCCTAAGGAACTTATCTAGATGTGTGGTGAGCACTTTGACCCACCAAGTGCTTCACAGAAGTTTATAATGCAGAGCCGTAAAAATAAAAAATCATATTTTTTCACAAAAATGATCTTTTCGCCCCCAATTTTTTATTTTCCCAAGGGTAAGAGAAGAAATTGGACCCCAAAAAATGTTGTGCGATACCCCATATGTGGGTGTAAACCATTGTTTGGGCGCATGGCAGAGCTTGGAAGGGAAGGAGCGCCATTTGACTTTTCAATGCAAAATTGACTGGAATTGAGATGGGACGCCATGTTGCGTTTGGAGAGCCCCTGATGTGCCTAAACATTGAAACTCCCTACAAGTGACACCATTTTGGAAAGTAGACCCCCTAAGGAACTTATCTAGATGTGTGGTGAGCACTTTGACCCACCAAGTGCTTCACAGAAGTTTATAATGCAGAGCCGTAAAAATAAAAAATCATATTTTTTCACAAAAATGATCTTTTTGCCCCCAATTTTTTATTTTCCCAAGGGTAAGAGAAGAAATTGGACCCCAAAAAATGTTGTGCAATTTGTCCTGAGTACGCTGATACCCCATTTGTGGGTGTAAACCATTGTTTGGGCGCATGGCAGAGCTTGGAAGGGAAGGAGCGCCATTTGACTTTTCAATGCAAAATTGACTGGAATTGAGATGGGACGCCATGTTGCGTTTGGAGAGCCCCTGATGTGCCTAAACATTGAAACTCCCTACAAGTGACACCATTTTGGAAAGTAGACCCCCTAAGGAACTTATCTAGATGTGTTTTGAGAGCTTTGAACCCCCAAGTGTTTCACTACAGATTATAACGCAGAGCCGTGAAAATATATATATTTTTTTTTCTCAAAAATGATTTTTTAGCCCCCAGCTTTGTATTTTTACAAGGGTAACAGAATAAATTGGACCCCAAAATTTGTTTTCCAATTTGTCCTGAGTACGCTGATACCCCATATGTGGGGGGGAACCACTGTTTGGGCGCATGACAGAGCTCGGAAGGGAAGGAGCGCCATTTGGAATGCAGACTTAAATGGATTGGTCAGCAGCCGTCACGTTGCATTTGCAGAGCCCCTGATGTACCCAAACAGTACAAACCCCCCACAAGTGACCCCATATTGGAAACTAGACCTCCCAAGGAACTTATCTAGATGTGTTTTGAGAACTTTGAACCCCCAAGTGTTTCACTAAAGTTTATAGCGCAAAGCCGTGAAAATAAAAATTCTTTTTTTTTTTTCACAAAAATGATTTTTTAGCCCCCAGTTTTGTATTTTCACAAGGGTAACAGGATAAATTAGACCCCAAAAGTTGTTGTCCAATTTGTCCTGAGTACGCTGATACCCCATATGTCGGGGGGAACCACTGTTTGGGCGCATGACAGAGCTCGGAAGGGAAGGAGCGCCATTTGGAATGCAGCCTTAAATGGATTGGTCTGCAGGCGTCACGTTGCATTTGCAGAGCCCCTGATGTACCCAAACAGTACAAACCCCCCACAAGTGACCCCATATTGGAAACTAGACCTCCCAAGGAACTTATCTAGATGTGTTGTGAGAACTTTGAACCCCCAAGTGTTTCACTACAGTTTATAATGCAGAGCCGTGAAAATAAAACATCTTTTTTTTCCCACAAAAATGATTTTTAGCCCCCCAAATTTTTATTTTCCTAAGGATAACAAGAGAACTTGGACCCCAGAAGTTGTTGTTCAATTTGTCCCGAGTACGCTGATAACACATATGTTGGGGTAAACCCCTTTTTGGGCGCACGGGAGAGCTCGGAAGGGAAGGAGCACTGTTTTACTTTTTCAACGCAGAATTGGCTGGAATTGAGATTGGACGCCATGTCGCGCTTGGAGAGCCCCTGATGTGCCTGGACAGTGGAAACCCCCCAATTCTACCTGAAACCCTAACCCAAACACACCCCTAACCCTAATCCCAACGGTAACCCTAACCACACCCCTAGCCCTGACACACCCATAATTCTAATCCCAACCCTAATCCAAACGTAAATGTAATCCAAACACTAACCCTAACTTTAGCCCCAACCCTAACTTTACCTCCAACCCTAGCCCTAACCCTACCCCTAACCCTAAACGTGACTGAAATACGTGGCACTGAAATACGTGGCACTGAAATACGTGGCACTGAAATACGTGGCACTGAAATACGTGATACGTGGCACTTAAATACGTGGCACTGAAACACGTGGCACTGAAATACGTGGCACTGAAATACGTGGCACTGAAATACGTGGCACTGAAATACGTGGCACTTAAATAAGTGGCACTGAAATATGTGATATGTGGCACTTAAATACGTGGCACTGAAATACGTGGCACTGAAATACGTGGCACTGAAATACGTGGCACTGAAATACGTGGCACTGAAATATGTGATACGTGGCACTTAAATACGTGGCACTGAAACACGTGGCACTGAAATACGTGATACGTGGCACTGAAATACGTGGCACTGAAATACGTGGCACTGAAATACGTGCAACTGAAATACGTGGTACTAAAATATGTGGCACTGAAATACGTGATACGTGGCACTGAAATACGTGGCACTGAAACACGTGGCACTGAAATACGTGATACGTGGCACTGAAATACATGGCACTGAAATACGTGGCACTGAAATACGTGGCACTGAAATACGTGGCACTGAAATACGTGGCACTATGACTGTCAGAAAATGTTCATTAAACGGTTAGGGGTGAGGTTAGGGGTAGAGTTAGGGTTAGGGTTTGGATCCCTTTATCACCTTGATGGTGGTGGGTGGCTTTTCAGTGTGTTTTCTGTTTTTTTCGATAAAAATGCATGCGTTTTTAACGCAAACAAACGCATGTGCTTAAAAACGCAAGAAAATACTGCAGGTTGTATTTCTGAAAATGAACGCATGCAGAAAAAAACCGCATGCGTTTGAAAACGCGACCAAACGCGTACAAAAAAACCGCATGCGTTTTCAATGTTAAATATAGGGAAAAAACGCATGCGTTTTTTTGTGCAAAAAACGCTGCAGACAAAAACGGAAGTGTGAAACCAGCGACGCTTTTTATAGCAAAAAAGTTTTTGCGTCTCCACATTTTGAGACCTATAATTTTTCCACATTTGCTCCACAGAGTCATGTGAGGTCTTGTTTTTTGCGGGACGAGTTGACGTTTTTATTGGTAACATTTTCGGACACGTGACCGTTTTTGATCGCTTTTTATTCCGATTTTTGTGAGGCAGAATGACCAAAAACCTGCTATTCATGAATTTCTTTTGGGAGAGGCGTTTATACCGTTCCGGGTTTGGTAAAATTGATAAAGCAGTTTTATTCGTCGGGTCAGTATGATTACAGCGATATCTCATTTATATCATTTTTTTAATGTTTTGGCGCTTTTATACGATAAAAACTATTTTATAGAAAAAATAATTATTTTGGTATCGCTTTATTCTCAGGACTATAACTTTTTTATTTTTTTGCTGATGATGCTGTATGGCGGCTTGTTTTTTGCGGGACAAGATGACGTTTTCAGCGGTACCATGGATATTTATATCAGTCTTTTTGATCGCGTGTTATTCCACTTTTTGTTCGGCGGTATGGTAATAAAGCGTTGTTTTTTGCCTCGTTTTTTTTTTTTTTTTCTTACGGTGTTTACTGAAGGGGTTAACTAGTGTGGCAGTTTTATAGGTTGGGTCGTTACGGACGTGGCGATACTAAATATGTGTACTTTTATTGTTTTTTTTTTTTTAATTTAGATAAAGAAATGTATTTATGGGAATAATATTTTTTTTTTTTTTTCATTATTTTGGAATATTTTTTTTTATTTTTTTTTACACATTTGGAAATTTTTTTTTTTTACTTTTTTACTTTGCCCCAGGGGGGGACAATACAGATCGGTGATCTGCCAGTTTGCATAGCACTCTGACAGATCACCGATCTGCGAGAAGTACAGGCTGCTTCACAGTGCCTGCTCTGAGCAGGCGTCTGTGAAGCCACCTCCCTCCCTGCAGGACCCGGATCCGTGGCCATCTTGGATCCGGGTCTGGAGCAGGCAGGGAGGGAGGTAAGACCCTCGCAGCAACGCGATCACATCGCGTTGCTGCGGGGGGCTCAGGGAAGCCCGCAGGGAGCCCTCTCCCTGCGCGATGCTTCCCTGCATCGCCGGCACATCGCGATCATGTTTGATCGCGGTGTGCCGGGGGTTAATGTGCCGGGGGCGGTCCGTGACCGCTCCTGGCACATAGTGCCGGATGTCAGCTGCGATATGCAGCCGACACCCGGCCGCGATCGGCCGCGCTCCCCCCGTGAGCGCGGCCGATCGGCTATGACGTACTATCCCGTCGGCGGTCATACGGGCCCACCCCACCTCGACGGGATAGTACGTCAAATGTCGGGAAGGGGTTAAATCTTATCTATCTAATAGGATGACGACAGCTGTCCAGACCTGCATCCCACCACAAGAAACACTCCGGAGTAATCACGGGAGAATGCTAAAATCCTCAGTGACATAGTGAGGGGTTGCGCACCCTCTTCTTCTCTGAGGCTATTTACTCATCTAAGAGTGCTACTCAAACTGATGGGGTGCAGCTGTGGGACCCTATTTTCAGAGATGATGTCCTCCACCCAAGTCTCAAAAAGCTGGAAGGGTCTTCAGTAGAGGTGGCTAGTCGAGCTAGGCTATCAGACGGTCACCTTTGTAGCTGTAGTGTCATCTTTCCTATGGTTACATTTAGGGGTGGACAGAGGCAGACATGTTATTGGTGGAATTGTGCAACTGCACATTGGCCAAGAAGTAAGGGGACCCATTTCCACCTTCAAAGCATATGAAATTGTGCTTTATGATGAGTTAATGGTCTGATCATTAGCATAAAGACAGAATATAACATTTCTCCACAACAAAACCATTAATATGAGGCATACAGGTAGGACAAGCTTAACATTTCTTCTATTACCTGTATGCCCATATTAATAGGTTATATATGTCTCGGGGGTGACAGATTCCCAATGAGGTATAAACACACATATATTAATTCTTATCTATCTAATAGGATGTCGACAGCTGTCCCGACCTGCATCCCACCACAAGAAACAGTCGGGAGTAATCACGGGAGAATGCTAAAATCCTCAGTGACATAGTGAGGGGTTGCGCACCCTCTTCTTCTCTGAGGCTATTTACTCATCTAAGAGTGCTACTCAAACTGATGGGGTGCAGCTGTGGGCCCCTATTTTCAGAGATGATGTTTGTTTTTTTTCCCTCAGATGGGAAGTTCCACAGTCAGGTAACCAAAACTATAAGGAACTCAACTCCCAAAACAGCGTGCCACATACTCAGTGCAACCGCTATTCCCATCATCATTGGAAAACACGAAAAAAAATTTATTACCCACCAAAAAACACCTCAAGATACTATTTTCAGAGATGATGTCCTCCACGCAAGTCTCCAAAAGCTGGAAGGGTCTTCAGGAGAGGTGGGTAGTCAAGCTAGGCTATCAGACGGTCACCTTTGCAGCTGTAGTGTCTTCTTTCCTATGGTTACATTCAGGGGTGGACAGAGGCAGGCATGTTATTGGTGGAATTGAGCATCTGCACATTGGCCAAGAAGTAAGGGGACCCATTTCCACCTTCAAAGCATATGAAATTGTGCTTTATGATGAGTTATTGGTCTGATCATTAGCATAAAGACAGAATATAACATTTCTCCACAACAAAACCATTAATATGAGGCATACAGGCAGGACAAGCTTAACATTTCTATTACCTGTATACCCATATTAATAGGTTATATATGTCTCGGGGGGTGACAGATTCCCAATGAGGCATAAACACACATATATTAATTCTTATCTATCTAATAGGATGACGACAGCTGTCCAGACCTGCATTCCACCACAAGAAACACTCCGGAGTGATCACGGGAGAATGCTAAAATCCTCAGTGACATAGTGAGGGGTTGCGCACCCTCTTCTTCTCTGAGGCTATTTACTCATCTAAGAGTGCTACTCAAACTGATGGGGTGCAGCTGTGGGACCCTATTTTCAGATATGATGTCCTCCACCCAAGTCTCAAAAAGCTGGAAGGGTCTTCAGTAGAGGTGGGTAGTCGAGCTAGGCTATCAGACGGTCACCTTTGTAGCTGTAGTGTCATCTTTCCTATGGTTACATTCAGGGGTGGACAGAGGCAGACATGTTATTGGTGGAATTGTGCAACTGCACATTGGCCAAGAAGTAAGGGGACCCATTTCCACCTTCAAAGCATATGAAATTGTGCTTTATGATGAGTTAATGGTCTGATCATTAGCATAAAGACAGAATATAACATTTCTCCACAACAAAACCATTAATATGAGGCATACAGGTAGGACAAGCTTAACATTTCTTCTATTACCTGTATGCCCATATTAATAGGTTATATATGTCTCGGGGGTGACAGATTCCCAATGAGGCATAAACACACATATATTAATTCTTATCTATCTAATAGGATGTCGACAGCTGTCCAGACGTGCATCCCACCACAAGAAACACTCCGGAGTAATCACAGGAGAATGCTAAAATCCTCAGTGGCATAGTGAGGGGTTGCGCACCCTCTTCTTCTCTGAGGATATTTACTCATCTAAGAGTGCTACTCAAACTGATGGGGTGCAGCTGTGGGCCCCTATTTTCAGAGATGATGTTTTATTTTTTTTCCCTCAGATGGGAAGTTCCACAGTCAGGTAACCAAAACTATAAGGAACTCAACTCCCAAAACAGCGTGCCACATACTCAGTGCAACCGCTATTCCCATCATCATTGGAAAGCACAAGAAAAATTTTTTATTGCCCACCAAAAAAACACCTGAAGATACTATTTTCAGAGATGATGTCCTCCACCCAAGTCTCAAGAAGCTGGAAGCGTGTTCAGGAGAAGTGGATAGTCGAGCTAGGCTATCAGACGGTCACCTTTGTAGCTGTAGTGTCACCTTTCCTATGGTTACATTCAGGGGTGGACAGAGGCAGACATGTTGTTGGTGGAATTGTGCATCTGCACATTGGCCAAGAAGTAAGGGGACCCACTTCCACCTTCAAAGCATATGAAATTGTGCTTTATGATGAGTTATTGGTCTGATCATTAGCATAAAGACAGAATATAACATTTCTCCACAACAAAACCATTAATATGAGGCATACAGGTAGGACAAGCTTAACATTTCTATTACCTGTATGCCCACATTAATAGGTTATATATGTCTCAGGGGTGGCAGGTTCCCAGTGAGGAATAAACACACATATATTAATTCTTATCTATCTAATAGGATGACGACAGCTGTCCAGACCTGCATCCCACCACAAGAAACACTCCGGAATAATCACGGGAGAATGCTAAAATCCTCAGTGACATAGTGAGGGGTTGCGCACCCTCTTCTTCTCTGAGGCTATTTACTCATCTAAGAGTGCTACTCAAACTGATGGGGTGCAGCTGTGGGCCCCTATTTTCAGAGATGATGTTTGTTTTTTTTCCCTCAGATGGGAAGTTCCACAGTCAGGTAACCAAAACTATAAGGAACTCAACTCCCAAAACAGCGTGCCACATACTCAGTGCAACCGCTATTCCCATCATCATTGGAAAACACGAAAAAAAATTTATTACCCACCAAAAAACACCTCAAGATACTATTTTCAGAGATGATGTCCTCCACGCAAGTCTCCAAAAGCTGGAAGGGTGTTCAGGAGAGGTGGGTAGTTGAGCTAGGCTATCAGACGGTCACCTTTGTAGCTGTAGAGTCATCTTTCCTATGGTTACATTCAGGGGTGGACAGAGGCAGACATGTTATTGGTGGAATTGTGCAACTGCACATTGGCCAAGAAGTAAGGGGACCCATTTCCACCTTCAAAGCATATGAAATTGTGCTTTATGATGAGTTATTGGTCTGATCATTAGCATAAAGACAGAATATAACATTTCTCCACAACAAAACCATTAATATGAGGCATACAGGCAGGACAAGCTTAACATTTCTATTACCTGTATACCCATATTAATAGGTTATATATGTCTCGGGGGGTGACAGATTCCCAATGTGGCATAAACACACATATATTAATTCTTATCTATCTAATAGGATGACGACAGCTGTCCAGACCTGCATCCCACCACAAGAAACACTCCGGAATAATCACGGGAGAATGCTAAAATCCTCAGTGACATAGTGAGGGGTTGCGCACCCTCTTCTTCTCTGAGGCTATTTACTCATCTAAGAGTGCTACTCAAACTGATGGGGTGCAGCTGTGGGACCCTATTTTCAGAGATGATATCCTCCACCCAAGTCTCAAAAACCTGTAACGGTGTTCAGGAGAGGTGGGTAGACGAGCTAGGCTCTCAGACGGTCACCTTTGTAGCTGTAGTGTCATCTTTCCTATGGTTACATTCAGGGGTGGACAGAGGCAGACATGTTATTGGTTGAATTGTGCAACTGCACATTGGCCAAGAAGTAAGGGGACCCATTTGCACCTTTCAAGCATATGAACTTGTGCTTTATGATGAGTTAATGGTCTGATCATTAGCATAAAGACAGAATATAACATTTCTCCACAACAAAACCATTAATATGAGGCATACAGGTAGGACAAGCTTAACATTTCTTCTATTACCTGTATGCCCATATTAATAGGTTATATATGTCTCGGGGGTGACAGATTCCCAATGAGGCATAAACACACATATATTAATTCTTATCTATCTAATAGGATGACAACAGCTGTCCAGACCTGCATCCCACCACAAGAAACAGTCCGGAGTAATCACGGGAGAATGCTAAAATCGTCAGTGACATAGTGAGGGGTTGCGCACCCTCTTCTTCTCTGAGGCTATTTACTCATCTAAGAGTGCTACTCAAACTGATGGGGTGCAGCTGTGGGACCCTATTTTCAGAGATGATGTCCTCCACCCAAGTCTCAAAAAGCTGGAAGGGTCTTCAGGAGAGGTGGGTAGTTGAGCTAGGCTATCAGACGGTCACCTTTGCAGCTGTAGTGTCTTCTTTCCTATGGTTACATTCAGGGGTGGACAGAGGCAAACATGTTATTGGTGGAATTGTGCAACTGCACATTGGCCAAGAAGTAAGGGGACCCATTTCCACCTTCAAAGCATATGAAATTGTGCTTTATGATGAGTTATTGGTCTGACCATTAGCATAAAGACAGAATATAACATTTCTCCACAACAAAACCATTACTATGAGGCATACAGGTAGGACAAGCTTAACATTTCTATTACCTGTATGCCCATATTAATAGGTTATATATGTCTCGGGGGTGACAGATTCCCAATGAGGCATAAACACACATAAATTAATTCTCATCTATCTAATAGGATGTCGACAGCTGTCCAGACCGGCATCCCACCACAAGAAACACTCCGGAGTAATCACGGAAGAATGCTAAAATCCTCAGTGACATAGTGAGGGGTTGCGCACCCTCTTCTTCTCTGAGGCTATTTACTCATCTAAGAGTGCTACTCAAACTGATGGGGTGCAGCTGTGGGCCCCTATTTTCAGAGATGATGCTTTTTTTTTCCCTCAGATGGGAAGTTCCACGGTCAGGTAACCAAAACTATAAGGAACTCAACTCCCAAAACAGCGTGCCACATACTCAGTACAACCGCTATTCCCATCATCATTTGAAAACACGAAAAAAAATTTATTACCCACCAAAAAACACCTCAAGATACTATTTTCAGAGATGATGTCCTCCACCCAAGTCTCCAAAAGCTGGAAGGGTGTTCAGGAGAGGTGGGTAGTTGAGCTAGGCTATCAGACGGTCACCTTTGTAGCTGTAGAGTCATCTTTCCTATGGTTACATTCAGGGGTGGACAGAGGCAGACATGTTATTGGTGGAATTGTGCAACTGCACATTGGCCAAGAAGTAAGGGGACCCACTTCCACCTTCAAAGCATATGAAATTGTGCTTTATGATGAGTTATTGGTCTGATCATTAGCATAAAGACAGAATATAACATTTCTCCACAACAAAACCATTAATATGAGGCATACAGGCAGGATAAGCTTAACATTTCTATTACCTGTATACCCATATTAATAGGTTATATATGTCTCGGGGGGTGACAGATTCCCAATGAGGCATAAACACACATATATTAATTCTTATCTATCTAATAGGATGACGACAGCTGTCCAGACCTGCATCCCACCACAAGAAACACTCCGGAGTAATCACGGGAGAATGCTAAAATCCTCAGTGACATAGTGAGGGGTTGCGCACCCTCTTCTTCTCTGAGGCTATTTACTCATCTAAGAGTGCTACTCAAACTGATGGGGTGCAGCTGTGGGACCCTATTTTCAGATATGATGTCCTCCACCCAAGTCTCAAAAAGCTGGAAGGGTCTTCAGTAGAGGTGGGTAGTCGAGCTAGGCTATCAGACGATCACCTTTGTAGCTGTAGTGTCATCTTTCCTATGGTTACATTCAGGGGTGGACAGAGGCAGACATGTTATTGGTGGAATTGTGCAACTGCACATTGGCCAAGAAGTAAGGGGACCCATTTCCACCTTCAAAGCATATGAAATTGTGCTTTATGATGAGTTATTGGTCTGACCATTAGCATAAAGACAGAATATAACATTTCTCCACAACAAAACCATTAATATGAGGCTTACAGGTAGGACAAGCTTAACATTTCTATTACCTGTATGCCCATATTAATAGGTTATATATGTCTCGGGGGTGACAGATTCCCAAAGAGGCATAAACACACATATAATAATTCTTATCTATCTAATAGGATGTCGACAGCTGTCCAGACGTGCATCCCACCACAAGAAACACTCCGGAGTAATCACAGGAGAATGCTAAAATCCTCAGTGGCATAGTGAGGGGTTGCGCACCCTCTTCTTCTCTGAGGATATTTACTCATCTAAGAGTGCTACTCAAACTGAGGGGTGCAGCTGTGGGCCCCTATTTTCAGAGATGATGGGGTTTTTTTTTCCCCTCAGATGGGAAGTTCCACAGTCAGGTAACCAAAACTATAAGGAACTCAACTCTCAAAACAGCGTGCCACATACTCAGTGCAACCGTTATTCCCATCATCATTGGAAAACACAAGAAAAATGTTTTATTGCCCACCAAAAAATCACCTCAAGATACTATTTTCAGAGATGATGTCCTCCACCCAAGTCTCAAAAAGCTGGAAGCGTGTTCAGGAGAGGTGGATAGTCGAGCTAGGCTATCAGACGGTCACCTTTGTAGCTGTAGTGTCACCTTTCCTATGGTTACATTCAGGGGTGGACAGAGGCAGACATGTTATTGGTGGAATTGTGCAACTGCACATTGGCCAAGAAGTAAGGGGACCCATTTCCACCTTCAAAGCATATGAAATTGTGCTTTATGATGAGTTATTGGTCTGATCATTAGCATAAAGACAGAATATAACATTTCTCCACAACAAAACCATTAATATGAGGCATACAGGTAGGACAAGCTTAACATTTCTAATACCTGTATGCCCACATTAATAGGTTATATATGTCTCGGGGGTAGCAGATTCCCAATGAGGCATAAACACAGATATATTAATTCTTATCTATCTAATAGGATGACGACAGCTGTCCAGACCTGCATCCCACGACAAGAAACACTCCAGAGTAATCACGGGAGAATGCTAAAATCCTCAGTGACATAGTGAGGGGTTGCGCACCCTCCTCTTCTCTGAGGCTATTTACTCATCTAAGAGTGCTACTCAAACTGATGGGGTGCAGCTGTGGGACCCTATTTTCAGAGATGATGTCCTCCACCCAAGTCTCAAAAACCTGTAAGGGTGTTCAGGACAGGTGGGTAGTCGAGCTAGGCTATCAGACGGTCACCTTTGTAGCTGTAGTGTCATCTTTCCTATGGTTACATTCAGGGGTGGACAGAGGCAGACATGTTATTGGTGGAATTGTGCAACTGCACATTGGCCAAAAAGTAAGGGGACCCATTTCCACCTTCAAAACATATGAACTTGTGCTTTATGATGAGTTAATGGTCTGATCATTAGCATAAAGACAGAATATAACATTTCTCCACAACAAAACCATTATTATGAGGCATACAGGTAGGACAAGCTTAACATTTCTTCTATTACCTGTATGCCCATATTAATAGGTTATATATGTCTCGGGGGTGACAGATTCCCAATGAGGCATAAACACACATATATTAATTCTTATCTGTCTAATAGGATGATGACAGCTGTCCAGACCTGCATCCCACCACAAGAAACAGTCCGGAGTAATCACGGGAGAATGCTAAAATCCTCAGTGACATAGTGAGGGGTTGCGCACCCTCTTCTTCTTTGAGGCTGTTTACTCATCTAAGAGTGCTACTCAAACTGATGGGGTGCAGCTGTGGGACCCTATTTTCAGAGATGATGTCCTCCACCCAAGTCTCAAAAAGCTGGAAGGGTCTTCAGTAGAGGTGGGTAGTCGAGCTAGGCTACCAGACGGTCACCTTTGTAGCTGTAGTGTCATCTTTCCTATGGTTACATTCAGGGTTGGACAGAGGCAGACATGTTATTGGTGGAATTGTGCAACTGCACATTGGCCAAGAAGTAAGGGGACCCATTTCCACCTTCAAAGCATATGAAATTGTGCTTTATGATGAGTTAATGGTCTGATCATTAGCATAAAGACAGAATATAACATTTCTCCACAGCAAAACCATTAATATGAGGCATACAGGTAGGACAAGCTTAACATTTCTTCTATTACCTGTATGCCCATAATAATAGGTTATATATGTCTCGGGGGTGACAGATTCCCAATGAGGCATAAACACACACATATTAATTCTTATCTATCTAATAGGATGACGACAGCTGTCCAGACCTGCATCCCACCACAAGAAACAGTCCGGGGTAATCACGGGAGAATGCTAAAATCCTCAGTGACATAGTGAGGGGTTGCGCACCCTCTTCTTCTCTGAGGCTATTTACTCATCTAAGAGTGCTACTCAAACTGATGGGGTGCAGCTGTGGGACCCTATTTTCAGAGATGATGTCCTCCACCCAAGTCTCAAAAAGCTGGAAGGGTCTTCAGTAGAGGTGGGTAGTCTGTCATGAATCCCCAATGGCTAGGGATAGCACAGGATAAGCAAAGTATAATAAATATCGGACGAGCTCTAGGGTGATGGAACCTGGGCTGACCGCTGCCCTACGCCTGACAAACGCAACTAGAGATAGCCAGGGAGCGTGCCTACTTTGGTTCTAGACGCCACGCACCAGCCTAAGAGCTAACTAGTACTGCAGAGAAAACAAAGACCTCACTTGCCTCCAGAGGAATTAACCCCAAAGGTATAGTTGCCCCCCCACATGTATTGACGGTGAAATGAGAGGAAGGCACACACATAGAGATGATGTATATAGCTTTAGCAAATAGAGGCCCGCTGAAAACTATAAAGCAGAATGACACAAAAGGGGACTGAGCGGTCAGCAAAAAACCCTAATCAAAAAAACCATCCTGAGATTACAAGAACCCATGTGCCAACTCATGGCACATGGGGAGAACCTCAGTCCACTAGAGCAACCAGCTAACAAAGAGACATTCTAAGCAAGCTGGACAAAAAACCAAACAACTGAAAATCAGCACTTAGCTTATCCTGAAAGATCTGGGAGCAGGTAGGCAGGAACCAAACAGAGCACATCTGAACACATTGATAGCCGGCAAGGGAAATGACAGAAAGGCCAGGTAAAATAGGAAACACCCAGCCTTTGATGGACAGATGGAAACCAAAGGCCGCAACCCACCAAAGTCACCCAGTACCAGCAGTAACCACCAGAGGGAGCCCGCAAACAGAATCCACAACAGTAGTCGAGCTAGGCTATCAGACGGTCACCTTTGTAGCTGTAGTGTCATCTTTCCTATGGTTACATTCAGGGGTGGACAGAGGCAGACATGTTATTGGTGGAATTGTGCAACTGCACATTGGCCAAGAAGTAAGGGGACCCATTTCCACCTTCAAAGCATATGAACTTGTGCTTCATGATGAGTTAATGGTCTGATCATTAGCATAAAGACAGAATATAACATTTCTCCACAACAAAACCATTAATATGAGGCATACAGGTAGGACAAGCTTAACATTTCTTCTATTACCTGTATGCCAATATTAATAGGTTATATATGTCTCGGGGGTGACAGATTCCCAATGAGGCATAAACACACATATATTAATTCTTATCTATCTAATAGGATGACGACAGCTGTCCAAACCTGCATCCCACCACAAGAAACAGTCCGGGGTAATCACGGAAGAATGCTAAAATCCTCAGTGATATAGTGAGGGGTTGCGCACCCTCTTCTTCTCTGAGGCTATTTACTCATCTAAGAGTGCTACTCAAACTGATGGGGTGCAGCTGTGGGACCCTATTTTCAGAGATGATGTCCTCCACCCAAGTCTCAAAAAGCTGGAAGGGTCTTCAGTAGAGGTGGGTAGTCGAGCTAGGCTATCAGACGGTCACCTTTGTAGCTGTAGTGTCATCTTTAATATGGTTACATTCAGGGGTGGACAGAGGCAGACATGTTTTTGGTGGAATTGTGCAACTGCACATTGGCCAAGAAGTAAGGGGACCCATTTCCACCTTCAAAGCATATGAAATTGTGGTTTATGATGAGTTAATGATCTGATCATTACCATAAAGACAGAATATAACATTTCTCCACAACAAAACCATTAATATGAGGCATACAGGTAGGACAAGCTTAACATTTCTTCTATTACCTGTATGCCCATATTAATAGGTTATATATGTCTCGGGGGTGACAGATTCCCAATGAGGCATAAACACACATATATTAATTCTTATCTATCTAATAGGATGACGACAGCTGTCCAGACCTGCATCCCACCACAACAAACAGTCCGGAGTAATCACGGGAGAATGCTAAAATCCTCAGTGACATAGTGAGGGGTTGCGCACCCTCTTCTTCTCTGAGGCTATTTACTCATCTAAGAGTGCTACTCAAACTGATGGGGTGCAGCTGTGGGCCCCTATTTTCAGAGATGATGCTTTTTTTTTCCCTCAGATGGGAAGTTCCACAGTCAGGTAACCAAAACTATAAGGAACTCAACTTCCAAAACAGCGTGCCACATACTCAGTGCAACCGCTATTCCCATCATCATTGGAAAACAGGAAAAAAAATGTATTACCCACCAAAAAACACCTCAAGATACTATTTTCAGAGATGATGTCCTCCACCCAAGTCTCCAAAAGCTGGAAGGGTGTTCAGGAGAGGTGGGTAGTTGAGCTAGGCTATCAGACGGTCACCTTTGTAGCTGTAGAGTCATCTTTCCTATGGTTACATTCAGGGGTGGACAGAGGCAGACATGTTATTGGTGGAATTGTGCAACTGCACATTGGCCAAGAAGTAAGGGGACCCATTTCCACCTTCAAAGCATATGAAATTGTGCTTTATGATGAGTTATTGGTCTGATCATTAGCATAAAGACAGAATATAACATTTCTCCACAACAAAACCATTAATATGAGGCATACAGGCAGGACAAGCTTAACATTTCTATTACCTGTATGCCCACATTAATAGGTTATATATGTCTCGGGGGTGACAGATTCCCAATATGGCATAAACACACATATATTAATTCTTATCTATCTAATAGGATGACGACAGCTGTCCAGACCTGCATCCCATCACAAGAAACACTCCGGAGTAATCACGGGAGAATGCTAAAATCCTCAGTGACATAGTGAGGGGTTGCGCACCCTCTTCTTCTCTGAGGCTATTTACTCATCTAAGAGTGCTACTCAAACTGATGGGGTGCAGCTGTGGGACCCTATTTTCAGAGATGATGTCCTCCACCCAAGTCTCAAAAAGCTGGAAGGGTCTTCAGGAGAGGTGGGTAGTCAAGCTAGGCTATCAGACGGTCACCTTTGCAGCTGTAGTGTCTTCTTTCCTATGGTTACATTCAGGGGTGGACAGAGGCAGGCATGTTATTGGTGGAATTGAGCATCTGCACATTGGCCAAGAAGTAAGGGGACCCATTTCCACCTTCAAAGCATATGAAATTGTGCTTTATGATGAGTTATTGGTCTGATCATTAGCATAAAGACAGAATATAACATTTCTCCACAACAAAACCATTAATATGAGGCATACAGGCAGGACAAGCTTAACATTTCTATTACCTGTATACCCATATTAATAGGTTATATATGTCTCGGGAGGTGATAGATTCCCAATGAGGCATAAACACACATATATTAATTCTTATCTATCTAATAGGATGACGACAGCTGTCCAGACCTGCATCCCACGACAAGAAACACTCCGGAGTAATCACGGGAGAATGCTAAAATCCTCAGTGACATAGTGAGGGGTTGCGCACCCTCTTCTTCTCTGAGGCTATTTACTCATCTAAGAGTGCTACTCAAACTGATGGGGTGCAGCTGTGGGACCCTATTTTCAGAGATGATGTCCTCCACCCAAGTCTCAAAAAGCTGGAAGGGTCTTCAGTAGAGGTGGGTAGTCGAGCTAGGCTATCAGACGGTCACCTTTGTAGCTGTAGTGTCATCTTTCCTATGGTTACATTCAGGGGTGGACAGAGGCAGACATGTTATTGGTGGAATTGTGCAACTGCACATTGGCCAAGAAGTAAGGGGACCCATTTCCACCTTCAAAGCATATGAACTTGTGCTTTATGATGAGTTAATGGTCTGATCATTAGCATAAAGACAGAATATAACATTTCTCCACAACAAAACCATTAATATGAGGCATACAGGTAGGACAAGCTTAACATTTCTATTACCTGTATGCCCATATTAATAGGTTATATATGTCTCGGGGGTGACAGATTCCCAATGAGGCATAAACACACATATATTAATTCTTATCTATCTAATAGGATGTCAATAGCTGTCCAGACATGCATCCCACCACAAGAAACACTCCGGAGTAATCACAGGAGAATGCTAAAATCCTCAGTGGCATAGTGAGGGGTTGCGCACCTTCTTCTTCTCTGAGGATATTTACTCATCTAAGAGTGCTACTCAAACTGATGGGGTGAAGCTGTGGGCCCCTATTTTCAGATATGATGTTTTGTTTTTTTTTCCCTCAGATGGGAAGTTCCACAGTCAGGTAACCAAAACTATAAGGAACTCAACTCCCAAAACAGCGTGCCACATACTCAGTGCAACCGCTATTCCCATCATCATTGGAAAACACAAGAAAAATTTTTTATTGCCCACCAAAAAAACACCTCAAGATACTATTTTCAGAGATGATGTCCTCCACCCAAGTCTCAAAAAGCTGGAAGCGTGTTCAGGAGAGGTGGATAGTCGAGCTAGGCTATCAGACGGTCACCTTTGTAGCTGTAGTGTCACCTTTCCTATGGTTACATTCAGGGGTGGACAGAGGCAGACATGTTATTGGTGGAATTGTGCAACTGCACATTGGCCATGAAGTAAGGGGACCCACTTCCACCTTCAAAGCATATGAAATTGTGCTTTATGATGAGTTATTGGTCTGATCATTAGCATAAAGACAGAATATAACATTTCTCCACAACAAAACCATAAGGCCGGCCTCACACTAGCGAGTTTTACGGACGTATGAGCGCATAAACTACGTCCGTAAAACTCGCAAAATAAACGGCACAATTATTCTCAATGGGGCTGCTCCTATTAGCCGTATATTACGGTTCAGTATTATACGGCTTTCTACGGCCGTACAAAATCGCAGCATGCTGCGTTTGTCACCGTATTGCGCAAAAAAATCGCCAATGAAAGTCTATGGGGGCGAGAAAAATACGGATTCCACACTGACCAGCACTGTGACTTGCGAGAAATACGCAGCGGTGTTAGTGAAAAGTCGGTAATTCAATTGCCGGCTTTTCATTTCTCCTGCACAAACCCGACAGGATATGAGACATGGTTTACATACAGTAAACCATCTCATATCCCCTTTTTTTTGCATATTCCACACTACTAATGTTAGTAGTGTGTATGTGCAAAATTTCAGCGCTGTAGCTGCTGAAATAAAGGGTTAAATGGCGGAAAAAATTGGCATGGGCTCCCGCGCAATTTTCTCCGCCAGAATGGTAAAGCCAGTGACCGAGGGCAGATATTAATAGCCAGGAGAGGGTCCATGGTTATTGGCCCCCCCGTGGCTACAAACATCTGCCCCCAGCCACCCCAGAAAAGGCACATCTGGAAGATGCGCCTATTCTGGCACTTGGCCACTCTCTTCCCACTCCCTGTAGCGGTGGGATATGGGGTAATGAAGGGTTAATGCCACCTTGCTATTGGAAGGTGACATTAAGCCAGATTAATAATGGAGAGGCGTCAATTATGTCACCTATCCATTATTAATCCAATAGTACGAAAGGGTTAAAAAACACACACACACATGATTTAAAAGTATTTTAATGAAATAAACACAGCGGTTGTTGTAATAATTTATTGTTCTCTCAATCCATCAGGAACACCCTCGCTTGGAAAAATAATAAACGCACAAGATACATACCTTCTGGTGAACCGTCTCGTCCCACGAAGTAATCCATCTGAAGGGGTTAACTAATATTACAGGCAGGAGCCCTGCTAAATGCAGCTGTGCTCCGTGCTTGTAATTCCCCAGCGAATGAATGAAATGTAGGTCATTAACCTACATTTCCTTCAGTCGCGGTGAGGCGCCCTCTGGTGGATGTTCTCATGAACTGCAGCCTGGGAACTTTTTCCCACGCTCCAGGTCATATGAGGACATCCACCAGGGGGCGCATCACCGCGACTGAAGGAAATGTAGGTCAATGACCTACATTTCATTCATTCGCTGGGGAATTACAAGCACGGAGCACAGCTGCATTTAGCAGGGCTCCTGCCTGTAATATTAGTTAACCCCTTCAGATGGATTACTTCGTGGGACGAGACGGTTCACCAGAAGGTATGTATCTTGTGCGTTTATTATTTTTCCAAGCGAGGGTGTTCCTGATGGATTGAGAGAACAATAAATTATTACAACAACCGCTGTGTTTATTTCATTAAAATACTTTTAAATCATGTGTGTGTGTGTTTTTTAACCCTTTCGTACTATTGGATTAATAATGGATAGGTGACATAATTGACGCCTCTCCATTATTAATCTGGCTTAATGTCACCTTCCAATAGCAAGGTGGCATTAACCCTTCATTACCCCATATCCCACCGCTACAGGGAGTGGGAAGAGAGTGGCCAAGTGCCAGAATAGGCGCATCTTCCAGATCTGCCTTTTCTGGGGTGGCTGGGGGCAGATGTTTTTAGCCACGGGGGGGGCCAATAACCATGGACCCTCTCCTGGCTATTAATATCTGCCCTCGGTCACTGGCTTTACCATTCTGGCGGAGAAAATTGCGCGGGAGCCCACGCCAATTTTTTCCGCCATTTAACCCTTTATTTCAGCAGCTACAGCGCTGAAATTTTGCACATACACACTACTAACATTAGTAGTGTGGAATATGCAAAAAAAAGGGGATATGAGATGGTTTACTGTATGAAAACCATGTCTCATATCCTGTCGGGTTTGTGCAGGAGAAATGAGAAGCCGGCAATTGAATTACCGGCTTTTAACACATATCGCGCTGAATGAAATCTAAATACAGAATATATATATATGTGTCTCAATGACATATATATATATATATATACTGTATATATGTTTTCCCGAACATTTGAGCACATAAATCCATTAGATGTCGGTTTTGCAAGCCTGCGCGAAAATCTCGCAGTACGGATGCCATACGGAGGATGCCATGCGCAAAATACGCTGACACACCCTGACTACGGATCAATATTTTGGGAACATTTCTCCGTATTACGGCCGTAGTACGGACGTATAATACGTGGCGTATTGTCTTACGCCCAGTGTGAGGCCGGCCTTAATATGAGGCATACAGGCAGGACAAGCTTAACATTTCTATTACCTGTATGCCCACATTAATAGGTTATATATGTCTCGGGGGTGGCAGATTCCCAATGAGGCATAAACACACATATATTAATTCTTATCTATCTAATAGGATGACGACAGCTGTCCAGACCTGCATCCCACCACAAGAAACACTCCGGAGTAATCACGGGAGAATGCTAAAATCCTCAGTGACATAGTGAGGGGTTGCCCACCCTCTTCTTCTCTGAGGCTATTTACTCATCTAAGAGTGCTACTCAAACTGATGGGGTGCAGCTGTGGGACCCTATTTTCAGAGATGATGTCCTCCACCCAAGTCTCAAAAACCTGTAAGGGTGTTCAGGAGAGGTGGGTAGTCGAGCTAGGCTATCAGACGGTCACCTTTGTAGCTGTAGTGTCATCTTTCCTATGGTTACATTCAGGGGTGGACAGAGGCAGACATGTTATTGGTGGAATTGTGCAACTGCACATTGGCCAAGAAGTAAGGGGACCCATTTCCACCTTCAAAGCATATGAACTTGTGCTTTATGATGAGTTAATGGTCTGATCATTAGCATAAAGACAGAATATAACATTTCTCCACAACAAAACCATTAATATGAGGCATACAGGTAGGACAAGCTTAACATTTCTTCTATTACCTGTATGCCCATATTAATAGGTTATATATGTCTCAGGGGTGACAGATTCCCAATCAGGCATAAACACACATATATTAATTCTTATCTATCTAATAGGATGACGACAGCTGTCCAGACCTGCATCCCACCACAAGAAACAGTCCGGGGTAATCACGGGAGAATGCTAAAATCCGCAGTGACATTGTGAGGGGTTGCGCACCCTCTTCTTCTCTGAGGCTATTTACTCATCTAAGAGTGCTACTCAAACTGATGGGGTGCAGCTGTGGGACCGTATTTTCAGAGATGATGTCCTCCACCCAAGTCTCAAAAAGCTGGAAGGGTCTTCAGTAGAGGTGGGTAGTCGAGCTAGGCTATCAGACGGTCACCTTTGTAGCTGTAGTGTCATCTTTCCTATGGTTACATTCAGGGGTGGACAGAGGCAGACATGTTATTGGTGGAATTGTGCAACTGCACATTGGCCAAGAAGTAAGGGGACCCATTTCCACCTTCAAAGCATATGAAATTGTGCTTTATGATGAGTTAAGGGTCTGATCATTAGCATAAAGACAGAATATAACATTTCTCCACAACAAAACCATTAGTATGAGGCATACAGGTAGGACAAGCTTAACATTTCTTCTATTACCTGTATGCCCATATTAATAGGTTATATATGTCTCGGGGGTGACAGATTCCCAATGAGGCATAAACACACATATATTAATTCTTATCTATCTAATAGGATGTCGATAGCTGTGTCCAGACATGCATCCCACCACAAGAAACACTCCGGAGTAATCACAGGAGAATGCTAAAATCCTCAGTGGCATAGTGAGGGGTTGCGCACCCTCTTCTTCTCTGAGGATATTTACTCATCTAAGAGTGCTAGTCAAACTGATGGGGTGTAGCTGTGGGCCCCTATTTTCAGATATGATGTTTTGGTTTTTTTTCCCTCAGATGGGAAGTTCCACAGTCAGGTAACCAAAACTATAAGGAACTCAACTCCCAAAACAGCGTGCCACATACTCAGTGCAACCGCTATTCCCATCATCATTGGAAAACAGGAAAAAAATTTATTACCCACCAAAAAACACCTCAAGATACTATTTTCAGAGATGATGTCCTCCACCCAAGTCTCCAAAAGCTGGAAGGGTGTTCAGGAGAGGTGGGTAGTTGAGCTAGGCTATCAGACGGTCACCTTTGTAGCTGTAGAGTCATCTTTCCTATGGTTACATTCAGGGGTGGACAGAGGCAGACAT
Source organism: Ranitomeya variabilis (assembly GCF_051348905.1). Classification (NCBI taxonomy): domain Eukaryota; kingdom Metazoa; phylum Chordata; class Amphibia; order Anura; family Dendrobatidae; genus Ranitomeya; species Ranitomeya variabilis. Next base: position 218,753,727 of record NC_135232.1, on the reverse strand, counting down.
GTTATTGGTGGAATTGTGCAACTGCACATTGGCCAAGAAGTAAGGGGACCCATTTCCACCTTCAAAGCATATGAAATTGTGCTTTATGATGAGTTATTGGTCTGATCATTAGCATAAAGACAGAATATAACATTTCTCCACAACAAAACCATTAATATGAGGCATACAGGCAGGACAAGCTTAACATTTCTATTACCTGTATGCCCACATTAATAGGTTATATATGTCTCGGGGGTGACAGATTCCCAATGAGGCATAAACACACATATATTAATTCTTATCTATCAACAAAACCATTAATATGAGGCAACTGCATATTGGCCAAGAAGTAAGGGGACTGTTGTGAATTCTACTCTTGGGCTCCCTCCGGTGGTTGTAAGTGGTAGCGCTGCTGTCTCTGAATCACAGCATTTATCAGGTGTTTTCACCTTTTGCAATTTGGATGGGGCTATTTAGTCTTGCTTCACCCTTTAGTCCGTGCCAGTTGTCCATTGTTCCTGAAGGATTCACATCCCTGCCTGGTTCCTTCCGCTTTGCAGTTCTTTTCATCAAAGATAAGTTCTGGCCTTGATTTGCTGTCCACATGTTGTGGTCTTATTGCTCAGTTCCTTTCTATGTTTTGTCTTGTCCAGCTTGGTCTGTATTAGGATATTTTTAGCCAAGCTGGTATCTCTGGAGAGGCAGATATACCCTCCATATCTTTAGTTAGCTGTGGAGTTTTTGTATTGTCTGTGGTGGATATTTTCTAGTTTTTAATACTGACCGCATAGTACTCTGTCCTGTCCTTTCTATTTAGCTAGAAGTGGCCTCCTTTGCTAAATTCTCATTTCAGTCTGTGTATGTTTTTTCCCTCTCCTCTCACAGTCAATATTTGTGGGGGGCTGCCTGTTCTTTGGGGCTTTTTCTCTGAGGCAAGATAGTTTTCCCTTTTCTATCTCTAGGGGTAATTAGTCCTCCGGCTGTGTCGAGATGTTTAGGGAGCGCTAGGTACATTCCACGGCTACTTCTAGTTGCGGTGTTAGGTTCAGGGTCAGCAGTCAGTATAGGTACCACCTTCTCCAGAGTACTGTTGAGGGAGGATTTAAATTAATCCTTCACGGTTAACTCAGTGATTTCCAAATCAATTTACAGGGCGTTGCCGGCAACTGAAAATGACCAGACGGAGACGTGTGTCTCTGTATGGGGGATCGAGCTGATCTCTAGCCCCCGTTTATTGTATATCATTTTTTATAATCATAAAAAATTATACTTCAACCAATCAGCATAAAAACACGTTCACGGTTTTTAGCCTATAAGAATACAGGAACAATCTGTGTGTCAATGTCTCGTAGAACAATATACCCTCAGTCTCATGTTCTGTCCAAGTTGCAACAATCAAGGTCTCATCAAGGTTTCATACCCTCAGTCTCATGTTCTGTCCAAGTTGCAACAATCAAGGTCTCATAACAGCGGTAAAGTTTAGCCTACTAACAAAATTTATATCAAAACAACAAAATGGAGTCAAAAAGCACAAAATGGAGATTCTTTCTTAATTTCTTCCTTCACATTCCCCCCTAGATAAATTTTGTGAACTAGTATGCAGCATCAGAGGTACTATCCCGAGCTATAAGCTCGAGGGGTACGGTCTTCACATGACTGGTGCCATGTTACCAGCCATGGCTGTTATGGCGCACCCGTCCCCCCCGTATACTACAATTTACGGATAACAATTTTTGATGACGGTGGAGGAGGTTTTTTGAAGGTAGCCATACACTTGGCTTCAACATCTTCATCAGGTAGCTTTGCGAAATCGGTGTAGAGAAGAGCTGGGGTGGCAGAGCCTTTGGTTTCACCATTAGTTGTCTTAGCGCAGAATTTCCTAATGTATACAGGAATACACCAAAAAATAAATTTTAGTATTGCATACATGACAAGGATAAAGGCAGCGATATGTAACAAACTTTGCAAGATTCCAGCTATCCAGCCCCCAAATCCCTTAAACCAATTGGTTGGATTAAGAAAGGAAAAAGTGTTTGCCCACCAACTGTCCTTATTACGGTCATTGTCTTTATTATATTGATCTCTGAGTCTCTGAATGTCCTCTAACTTTAACTTTAACTTCATAGTACTATTGGGATCTATATAATGACAACAGGCAGGTCCAATAACCTGACACATACCACCCTGTGCTGCTGTTAAGTAATCCAGTACTACAGTGTGTTGATTAGTGACTATAATAAGTTGGTTTTGGACAGCAACAGTAGTATTAAGTATATCCAATATATCCCAAATTTGATCATCTAGATAATCTGTGGCCCTAACCAATTTATCCCACATTTGTGTAATCATAGGGTAAATGAAAATAGAACTGACAATTTTATTGGTTATACCCATCTGTACTACATGTGGTCTCCCCGAAGGGCGGGGTGAGTTATCTGCAGCTCTTTTGTACAATGTATGTTTGGGTATAGTCTGTGTATCCAACTGTTTACTTGAGAGAACAAAGGTAGCAGGGGTCAATCGACCTAGAGTACAAGTACCCTTCACCCCTACTGGCAACCATTTATAAGCATTGTCTCCACACACCGAACATATCAACAGGTAAATCCCATAAGGCTGAATGTTGCAGTACCAATCTATGAACTAAGTCTATGAAGGCTGAAACATTCTGGAGCATGCACCAAGGTGGAGACTGTCCTAGAGGACTACAATAACCTACATTAGGATTCCCACAAGTGGGGGTTCCTGGCACATATCCAGAGGACTCATTACAAGGTATATTGCCAGGAATACTAGCGCAGATATCTTTAGAACCTTGTAAAAACAGACTAGAAAATTTCCATGACGTATTATGTATCATTCTTTCTAACAGTATTGGTTTGAAAGCATCAGTAGAGTATGAGGTCACATCAAAACTAATTTGTAAACCATATGTTGGAACTTGCCCTAGATTGGTTAGACTAGTCTTATTCTTAGGTACCCAAACCCCTCCTTCATAGGCCAGATATTGAAGGTGTGTATCGCTTCCTGAAAGGTTACCTTGCCACCAGGGGTACCCAACCCATCCCACAATAGGTATACCAACAGTAGTATTCCATAATTTAACATTATTTGTGGCATTGTTAGCGAATGTATCAGAACAATTAGTCCAAGCAAATAACTCCTCAGGTGGGACGGGGATAGCCAAAAAAGGGATACTTGTGGCCGACACTGGTGAATGTGTGCAAATCCAGCAATCTGCCAGAGACTGGGAATTATCCAACAAATCTCTCAGTAATCTTTCATGATGTTGTACAAACTTATTGTTCAAGGATGTTGGGGAATTTAGGCTGTCCCATGCAGTTACCAATATTATTATAGAAAATGTGAAAAACCAAAACATTATGTTCTCTTATTTGCTACTAGTCCGTTTGACCAGCTTGCAGTGCGATGCGTGGATCCACGTCGGCCTTCCTTCCAGCTTCACTGATGTAGGAGTGATGAGGAGGACTTGGTAGGGACCGTCATACAAGGGTTCTAGTCCGTGTTTTCTGACATGCCTTTTCACGACCACAAAATCACCAGGCTTCAAGTTGTGACAAGTGTCCGTTTCTGCTGAATCTGGAAGGGAAGAAGAAACTAAAGCATGGGTGTTAGCAAGATTTTTACTAAGCTGAATAACATATTGAACAGCACGGTCAGTTTCCTCTGATAACTGCTGAGGCTGGAAATTTGCAACTGGGGGCCTAGCACCAAACAATATCTCATATGGGGACAGGCCATGTTTTGCAATAGGGGTAGTACGAATGTGGTACAGTACAATGGGTAGGAGCTCTGGCCATGGAGCCGTAGTCTCCTGCATCATTTTGGTCAATTGTCCCTTCAGTGTGCCATTCAACCTCTCAACTTTCCCACTAGATTGTGGATGATACGGAGTATGGAGGGCTACAGTGGATCCAAGCATTGTCAGAACCTCCTGATACACACAAGAAGAAAAGGCCGGGCCTTGGTCACGTTCGACGACTTCTGGAACACCATATCTGCATATAACTTCCATCACCAGTTTTTTTGCTGTAGTTTTTGCAGTCATGTTGGTAACGGGGAATGCTTCAGGCCAACTGGAGAACATATCGACAACCACCAGACAATATTCATACCTTCCAGACTTAGGCAACGTGATGTGGTCCACTTGGAGCCTTTGGAAAGGATAGTCGGGTTTAGCAAGGTGCTTCTGGGGTACACGTTGAAGTTGACCAGGATTGCAGGTCTGACAGATATTACATGCACTGTTGAGTGCTGTCAGGACTGTAGAAATACCTGGAGCCCAGTAGAATTTTTGTACCAGGGCTAGGGCCTGGTTTTTTCCTCGATGTGTGGGCCCATGTGCCCACGAGGCAATAGCAGGGTACATCCGCTTAGGGAGACACACAAGTTGGTCCTTTTTCCAGAGACCATTGTCCATACGTGCTCCATCAGCCTTCCACTGCTTCACTTCTTCCTTTGGGGACATTCTCTGCATCGTCATTAAGCGGTCTCGTGGGGTCCGGCAGAAAACCTCAGTCTGTCGTGGATCATCAGGTTCCTGTAGAGTCAGTGTTTCTTGTAACTGTTTACGCTGAGAGCGTGTGGTCACCATAGCTGATATAGTCGGTTCAACGGGTAGGAGAGCAGCAGCTTTTGCTTGCATATCCGCAAAAGCATTACCAACAGTCTCCGGACTGTTCCTAGGACCGTGCGCCTTAACTTTGATAATGGCCACCTGAGTAGGTAATCTGATTGAGTCCATGAGGGTTTTAACAGCTTCAGCATTCTTCACTGGAGTCCCAGCGGTAGTAATAAACCCTCGATTGGCCCATAGGGCTCCGAAATCATGAGCAATACCAAATGCATACTGTGAGTCCGTGTATATATTAGCCCGCCTGTCTTTGGCCAGAACACATGCAGTAGACAGAGCCTGAAGTTCTGCTTCTTGTGCTGACTGTGAGGGCGGGAGTGCAGCTGCGTGCACTACAGTATCTTCCGTAGTAACAGCGTATCCGGTGTGGAATCTGCCAAACTCATCAGCATATCTTGAACCATCCGTGTATAACACCAGATCAGGATTTGGGAGTGGATTCTCACTAACATTTGGCGGAGTAGCTGTCTCTTCAGTCAGGAGTTGGGAACAGTCATGTTGGAGGTAATCCTCATCACTGCCATCCTTCTTGGGGACCGGCAGTAAAGTAGCGGGGTTAATTGTAGTACAGCGATGCAACTTGACATAGTCAGGCAAAAGGAGTGAACACTGCAGCCGCAAGTGTCGTTGTACAGTCAGATGTCTTGGCTGTTGGAGTGTCAGTATTGCCGCAATATCATGCGGGGCAAAAATGTGCGTCTCATGTCCAAGAATTATATCTGCAGTCTTGTCAAGCAACGAGTGAGTGGCGTGAACTGCCCTCATGCAACTTGGTGATGCCCGGGCCACAGGGTCAAGGCGGGCCGAATAATAGCCCACTGGCCGTTGTCTATTGCCATGTGACTGTGTGAGTACCCCTGCTGCATGTCCTTCATTCTCAGACACATACAAATGGAACGGTCGAGTATAATCCGGGATGCCCAAGGCAGGGGCGGAAGCAATAAGCCGCTTTAATTCAGAGAAAGCACGATGAAGGTTTTCCATACAAACCGGTGATCTCTCCTTGTAGTTCATCATACCGTCTTTTAAGGCATTGTAGAGAGGTTGCATTATGCGAGATGCGTCTGGTATCCACTGACGACAATAAGTACATAGTCCAAGAAAACGCTGGAGTTCAGTCTCATCTTTCGGAAAGGGAAGGGAGCTGACAGCTATTTTTCTTTCTTCTGTGAGGTGTCTGACACCCTGAAGGAGACAGTGACCCAAAAATATCACCTGACCAAGGCAGAACTGAAGTTTCGAGGCCGAAACCCGACAGTTCAGATCTGCCAGATACTTGAGAAGACTAACAGTGGCCACAATGGCTTCCTGCTCCGATCGTGCACACAACAAAAGATCATCCACATACTGAAGCAGCGTGACATAGGGATGATTTAATTGCCAGGGTAAAAGACACTCGCCCATGTTTTTTGTGAACTGATTGGGACTGTTTTGGGCACCTTGTGGCATAACTGTCCACGTTAATTGTCGTCCCTGATATGTGAATGCAAACAGAAACTGGCAATCTGGGTGTAATGGAATACTGAAGAAGGCATTGGCAAGGTCGATGACTGTGAACCAAGCAGCATCCTGAGGTACCTGGGACAAAAGAGTATGTGGATTAGGCACCACCGGAGTTTCTGGAACAGTGACTGCATTAACTGCCCTTAGGTCTTGTACCAGCCGGTACACAGGGGATTGGCCGGGTGGAGTCTTTTTCTTAACAGGAAACAAGGGCGTGTTACATGGGGAAACACAGGGTACCAGGGCACCATTATCAAGAAATGTTTGTATTTGCCCCTTGAGGCCCTGCACCTGATCATGTTTCAAAGGGTATTGATGGACTTTGGGAAAAGGGGCTCCAGGTTTAAGAAACACTTTTACTGGTTCTACAGGCATTTTCCCTATATCATCTGGCCCTTTTGACCAAAGTTTGGGTGGTATCTCTGAGAGATATGGGGTGAGTCGCTGGTCCTCAGGCATTATTGGGGGTGGATCTGGGCTTATCAGGGCCATCATCACTGTGGGAAGGGCATGTAGGATACAGATCTCCTCATGGTGTTCATCTGCATAAGGGTTATATAATGTGAGGACCATCTGACCATCATCTTGGAATTGTATTCTGGAGCGGAACTGTGATAACAAATCTGCCCCCAGTAAATTTACCGGACATGTAGGAGAGATTACGAACTGAGCAGTAACTTCAGGGAAAGGTCCCACAGGGATGGGTTTTGTAAGAGTATGTTTATTGGGCCTGCCATCTACTCCAATTAAAACAAGCTCTTGGTCTGAGAATTGAATAGGGATATCCGTAGGTACATCTGATGACCTGATTATAGAGTTGGCCGCCCCAGTGTCTACCATGAACTTAACAAGGGTGTCCCCAACAGGAAGCGTGACAGATGAGCATGCCCCAGGTTTGGTGAAGGACATTGTGATAGCAGACTCTGGTTGGCCACCCCTTCAGTATGGGCGATTATCAAGATTTTGAGGCTGTCTGTAATTGGGGCATCCTCTGGGGTTCCCTGTATTCAGGTTGTGACTGGAAGGGGGAACTTGAGGGTAACATCTGTCATCAGGGGTGTGACAATTTCTCTGAAAGTGACCGGGCCGGCCACAACGCCAACACTGCAGATAAGAACTGGTGCGGCGGGGCTGGGGAGCGATACCTCCAGACATAGGGTTAAAAGAAATATTTGAGTAGGGGACTGAATTCGTATAAGGTGGGAGGGCTGGAATTGGAGTTTGCTGTTGGGCAGGCCACTGATAAGGAGCCAGCTGCATTCTTGTATCTGGGGTGGGGGCTAGAATTGGAGCTGAAACTGCTGCAGCTACAGGTTTAACCCTTGATTTTCCTGTTGATGCAGAACGTGCTAAATTCTTTTGAAAACTTTTAATTACTTTTAATGCATCATCCGGAGTGGAAGTCTCAATATCGGGTCTGACCGACATTATCGCCTCTTTCAATTCAGATTTAAGGCCGGACATTAAAGCTGCCACAAAAAGGTGCGAATGGGCTTTATTATACAATGAGAATCCCAAATCTTTAAACACTACCATAAGACGCCCATAAAACTTCTCGGCAGTCTCCCCCTTGTCCTGTGTGACATCTGTGAGGGAGGTAGCTTGGTCCGCTAATCTATCTTGTGCCCAAACTTTTAAAGCATTACAGAAATCAATACCACTCTCATATGTTCCCCCATCCAGGTTCACATTATACATTATGCCACCCTCGATAATTGGAAAATACCCCTCTCCAGCCTTCACTTGGAGTAAGTGTAACAAATCTCTCCGGGGAGTGGAATAAATCTCTCGATTCGCTGCTATTTGTCTATAGAAGGCCATGGGGGAGGTTTCTGGATCGGGTAATCGGTTACAAAGGGTGTCTATCTGCGATGGAGAAAAGGGGGTATACTTTGGCCTGTCAGAAGTAGTTTTCACATCATCTTCTTCAAACTCCGATATTACTGACTCGGGGGCGGGAGAAGGAGGCGGTAATACGGGCACAAGAGGCATCTGCTGCGAAAGCGGGGAAGGAGGCTCTGTTACAGTTAGAGTTTGTATTGCCTGATGGGCCGTTAGGCGGCTATCAAGGACAAGTCGGACCTCCTCCAATTTTATGGGGTTTTCCTGTAAACAGCGCTCTATTGCTGATACTATAACCATGGCGGCATCCTTCCTGGGATATTGGAAGATACCGGCAGAGATTAATGGTATGGCCATTGTACGTTGAGGCATCGTACCGGGAGGAACGGAGGAGGCATACAGGATTGCGTTCTGGACAGCCTCGGTAAGCAACTGTTGGGACTTGGGAATGTTGCTAGAATTATACCGTGGTCCCACTGCATGTATTACATATTGACACGGAAGCTGTCCTGCTCTGGTCGCTGCGACCTGTCCTGTTTCTACCTGGCCATAGGTTTGTATATATATATTAGATTCTTCCTGTATCATGGGTCCACCTTTCTGTGAAATCACTGCAGCCAGTCCTCCAGCATGGTGGAGTTGATTATTTGCGGCATTTACTATGGCCCCAACATGTTGTTTTGTGAGATCCCCTGTCCCTATCCTAAAGAGCACATCATGACAGTGGGATCCAGGAATAACATTAGAATACATTTCCTGGAAATCTTCTATCTCCTCTGTGTATCCCGTCTCTGACCGAGTAACTAAGGTAGGAGGGGGTGGATACTCATAACCGCTAGCAATACTAAGCATAACAGGAGCTTGTGCTGGCGGTGGCTGATAATAGGTGCCGTCAGCGTTTAGCAAGGGAAAGGTGAGGGCTACAACTCCGGGTCTTCTTGCTCCACAATTGTAACAGACCTCTCTCCACTGAGAATTAGTAACTCCGCATACATCACAAATCCACCCAGCCAGATCATAGGGTGGAGGCACACCAAGTTTTGGTAACCCAGTATATATTGGTGCTTTGGGATTAAGGGGCACGGAGCTTACCGTCGGGAGAAGAGGCTTGATTCCCTGAGATGGGACCATATAATCTAACAGAGAGCCCCCCTGTTTCAGATTATTATTTTTAATTATTTGTCTTTCTAGCACATTACTCTCAATGACTTTCTCAATTCCTTCCTGCACCACAAAACATTCAGCCACTTTCTCAGTCTTTATCATAGTAGTAGACAACTTTCCTTTTTCAACGTAACGATAACAAAAACAACTAGAATTCAATTCCTCTTCCACTTCCACATAGTCTTCATCACGCAATTCATGTGCCAGACCACAGAATTCCTCAGCATCTTTAAGCAAACCATTATCAGTTAACCTTCCCTTGTTCTTTCTGATACCTTCATCCCATAACGTAGGCTGTAGCCTCCCGCCCTTAGGAAAACCCATGATTGAGAATATTTTTCCCGCATTCCTGACAGATTTCTTTCCCCGTCTTTGAATCATGAGACTAATAGTATCAGTTCCTTCACACAGATTCAAATTCTTCTTTTTCTTCCATAATGGAAACATGATTCTCCTTTAAAGCGAAATACCCTTACTTTAGTCGTGTATAGATACCAGAGCAGCTGTGTAGCCTATTCCACTGGGGTTTTCACCTGTCCCCCACTGGGACAACCCAAAATTGCGGTACTCAGCGAAAGGAGGGCGTCTCAGACTAAACCCTCCGGACACCCCTGGAAATACACATATATCTATGTATTCCTGAGTTACGTATCCTACCCAATCTTCGATCACCTCACCGCGCCTGATTCTAACAGTGATCAGGAATTCAGGGTATTTTGACTGTAAAGAGAATTACATCACTGGTCAATCCGGAGTGTCCGTCCCTTATGAGGTACGGTTCAAGCACTGGGCTTCCAACGGAACTACACCTCTATATGATTCCACCCAAGAATCATCCCACCTTCGGGGACAAACCTCAGATCCTCTTTGCAGCAACAAACACAGGAAAACCACACCAAACGGTCAGTCTGAACAGTATAACTGCCAACTTACCGTGGTTGTTGTGGGGGATGATCAGTCCCAATTTTCCAGTGCTTGCGTCCGGTCCGAGGGTCCTTTGTCTTGTTGTCCTCCGGGGGGGCAGAAGCGTTCCTGCTTGGATCCCGGGTTTCGGCACCAACTGTTGAGGGAGGATTTAAATTAATCCTTCACGGTTAACTCAGTGATTTCCAAATCAATTTACAGGGCGTTGCCGGCAACTGAAAATGACCAGACGGAGACGTGTGTCTCTGTATGGGGGATCGAGCTGATCTCTAGCCCCCGTTTATTGTATATCATTTTTTATAATCATAAAAAATTATACTTCAACCAATCAGCATAAAAACACGTTCACGGTTTTTAGCCTATAAGAATACAGGAACAATCTGTGTGTCAATGTCTCGTAGAACAATATACCCTCAGTCTCATGTTCTGTCCAAGTTGCAACAATCAAGGTCTCATCAAGGTTTCATACCCTCAGTCTCATGTTCTGTCCAAGTTGCAACAATCAAGGTCTCATAACAGCGGTAAAGTTTAGCCTACTAACAAAATTTATATCAAAACAACAAAATGGAGTCGAAAAGCACAAAATGGAGATTCTTTCTTAATTTCTTCCTTCACAGTACGTCCCATGCTGCTCTTAGGCCACCAGATCATAACAGTACAACTGGCCAACAATGAGTTAACCGCATCTCAGAAGAAGGGAAGGAAAGTGCTGAGCCATTTTTTTTTTCTGTAGTCTGTTGTGTTTTTTTTTTCTCTTCCCTCTTTGTCTCTGGGTGGCTCCAGAGTTCGGCGCTGGTATGGATGTTCAGGGACTGGTTTCTCGTGTGGACCAACTTGCTGCTAGAGTACAGGGTATTTCCGATTATATCGTTCAGACTCCAGTTTTAGAGCCTAGAATTCCAACTCCTGATTTGTTTTTTGGGGATAGGTCCAAATTTCTGAGCTTTAAAAACAACTGTAAACTGTTTTTTTGCTCTGAAACCCCGTTCCTCTGGTGATCCCATCCAGCAGGTTAAAATTATTATATCTCTGCTGCGTGGTGACCCCCAGGATTGGGCATTTGCCCTGGAACCTGGGAATCCGGCGTTGCTTAATGTAGACACCTTTTTTCAGGCGCTTGGGTTATTGTATGACGAACCTAATTCTGTGGATCATGCTGAGAAGACCTTGTTGACCCTGTCTCAGGGTCAAGAAGCGGCAGAATCATATTGCCAGAAGTTTAGAAAATGGTCTGTTCTGACTAAATGGAATGAGGATGCCTTGGCGGCAATCTTCAGAAAGGGTCTTTCTGAATCCGTTAAAGATTACGCCTGCTGGTCTGAATGATTCTATGTCTCTGGCCATTCAGATTGATCGGCGCTTGCGCGAGCGCAGAGTTGTGCACACTATGGCATTGTCTTCCGAGCGGAGTCCTGAGCCTATGCAGTGTGATAGGATTGTGTCTAGAGCTGAACGACAAGGATTCAGACGTCAGAATAGGTTGTGTTTTTATTGCGGCGATTCTGCTCATGTTATTTCTGATTGCCCTAAGCGTACCAAGAGAATCGCTAGTTCTGTTACCATCAGTACTGTACAACCTAAATTTCTGTTATCTGTGACCCTGATCTGCTCATTATCGTCATTTTCTGTCATGGCTAGTGTTGAGCGATACCGTCCGATACTTGAAAGTATCGGTATCAGAAAGTATCGGCCGATACCGGCAAAGTATCGGATCTAATCCGATACCAATACCCGATACCAATACAAGTCAATGGGACTCAAGTATCGGACGGTATCCCTGATGGTTCCCAGGGTCTGAAGGAGAGGAAACTCTCCTTCAGGCCCTGGGATCCATATTAATGTGTAAAAGAAAGAATTAAAATAAAAAATATTGCTATACTCACCTCTCCGACGCAGCCTGGACCTCACCGAGGGAACCGGCAGCGTTCTTTGCTTAAAATGCGCGCGTTTACTGCCTTCCGTGACGTCACGGCTTGTGATTGGTCGCGTGCCGCCCATGTGGCCGCGACGCGACCAATCACAGCAAGCCGTGACGTAATTTTCAGGTCCTCAATGCCTAATTCTAGGCATTCAGGATTTTAAAATTACGATCCGGCTTGTGATTGGTCGCGTCGCGGTCACATGGGCGACGCGACCAATCACAAGCCGTGACGTCACGGGAGGCAGGAAACGCGTGCATTTTAACATTACGTAATTTCAGGTCCTGTATGCCTAATTCTGCATTGAGCACCTGAAATTACGTCACGGCTTGCTGTGATTGGTCGCGTCGCGGTCACATGGGCGGCACGCAACCAATCACAAGCCGTGACGTAATTTTAAAATAAATGCGCGCATTTTAAGCAAAGAACGCTGCCGGTTCCCTCGGTGAGGTCCAGGCTGCGTCGGAGAGGTGAGTATAGCAATATTTTTTATTTTAATTCTTTCTTTTACACATTAATGTTGTTTCGATACTGATACCCGATACCACAAAAGTATCGGATCTCGGTATCGGAATTCGGATACCCGCAAGTATCGGCCGATACCCGATACTTGCGGTATCGGAATGCTCAACACTAGTCATGGCATTTGTGGATTCAGACGCCGCTCTAAATTTAATGGACTTAGAATTTGCCAGACGTTGTGGTTTCCCTTTGCAGCCTTTGCAGAGTCCTATTCCTTTGAGGGGCATTGATGCTACACCGTTGGCTAAAAATAAACCTCAGTTTTGGACACAGCTGACCATGTGCATGGCGCCAGCCCATCAGGAAGATTGTCGTTTTTTGGTGTTGCATAATTTGCATGATGCTATTGTGCTGGGTTTCCCATGGTTACAGGTGCATAATCCGGTATTAGATTGGAAATCTATGTCTGTGACTAGTTGGGGTTGTCCGGGGGTTCATGGTGACGTTCCTGTGATGTCAATTGCCTCCTCCCCCTCTTCTGAAATTCCTGAGTTTTTGTCAGATTTCCAGGATGTATTCGATGAGCCCAAGTCCAGTTCCCTTCCACCGCATTGGGACTGTGATTGTGCTATTGACTTGATTCCAGGCTGTAAGTTCCCTAAAGGCCGACTTTTCAACCTGTCTGTGCCAGAACATACCGCCATGCGGAGCTATGTGAAGGAGTCCTTGGAGAAGGGGCATATTCGGCCATCTTCTTCACCATTGGGAGCAGGTTTTTTCTTTGTTGCCAAAAAAGATGGCTCCTTGAGACCCTGTATTGATTATCGCCTCTTGAACAAGATCACGGTCAAATTTCAATATCCTTTGCCTTTGCTTTCTGATCTGTTTGCTAGGATTAAGGGGGCTAGTTGGTTTACTAAGATTGACCTTCGAGGGGCATATAATCTGGTTCGTATTAAGCAGGGGGACGAATGGAAAACTGCGTTTAATACGCCCGAAGGCCATTTTGAATACCTTGTGATGCCATTCGGACTCTCTAATGCTCCATCTGTGTTTCAGTCCTTCATGTATGATATATTTCGGAATTATCTTGATAAATTCATGATTGTATATTTGGATGATATTTTGATTTTTTCAGATAATTGGGAGTCTCATGTGAAACAAGTCAGGATGGTATTTCAGATCCTTCGTGATAATGCCTTGTTTGTGAAGGGGTCTAAGTGCCTCTTTGGAGTACAGAAGATTTCTTTCTTGGGCTTCATTTTTTCTCCCTCATCTATAGAAATGGATCCGGTTAAGGTTCAGGCCATTCATGATTGGATCCAGCCCACATCTGTGAAGAGCCTTCAGAAATTTTTGGGCTTTGCTAATTTTTATCGCCGTTTCATTGCCAACTTCTCCAGTGTGGTTAAACCCCTGACCGATTTGACAAAGAAAGGCGCTGATGTTACTAATTGGTCCTCTGCGGCTGTTTCTGCCTTTCAGGAGCTTAAACGCCGATTTACTTCTGCCCCTGTGTTGCGTCAGCCGGATGTTTCTCTTCCTTTTCAGGTTGAGGTTGACGCTTCTGAGATTGGGGCAGGGGCCGTTTTGTCTCAGAGGAATTCTGATGGTTCCTTGATGAAACCGTGTGCCTTCTTTTCTCGAAAGTTTTTGCCTACGGAACGCAATTATGATGTCGGCAATCGTGAGTTGTTGGCTATGAAGTGGGCATTTGAGGAGTGGCGACATTGGCTTGAGGGGGCCAAGCACCGTATTGTGGTCTTGACCGATCATAAGAATCTGATTTATCTCGAGTCTGCCAAACGGCTGAATCCTAGACAGGCCCGATGGTCCCTGTTTTTCTCCCGTTTTGATTTTATGGTCTCGTATCTTCCGGGTTCTAAGAATGTTAAGGCTGATGCCCTTTCTAGGAGCTTTTTGCCTGATTCTCCTGGGGTCCTTGAGCCGGTCGGTATTCTGAAGGAAGGGGTGATTCTTTCTGCCATCTCCCCTGATTTACGACGGGTTCTTCAGAAATTTCAGGCTGATAAACCTGACCGCTGTCCAGTGGGGAAATTGTTTGTTCCTGACAGATGGACTAGTAAAGTGATTTCGGAGGTTCATTGTTCTGTGTTGGCCGGTCATCCTGGGATTTTTGGTACCAGAGATTTGGTTGGTAGGTCCTTTTGGTGGCCTTCTTTGTCACGGGATGTGCGTTCTTTTGTGCAGTCCTGTGGGACTTGTGCGCGGGCCAAACCTTGCTGTTCCCGCGTTAGTGGGTTGCTTTTGCCTTTGCCGGTCCCTGAGAGACCTTGGACACATATTTCTATGGATTTTATTTCGGATCTTCCGGTTTCCCAGAGGATGTCAGTTATCTGGGTGGTTTGTGACCGGTTTTCTAAGATGGTTCATTTGGTGCCTTTGCCTAAGTTGCCTTCCTCTTCTGATTTGGTTCCGTTGTTTTTTCAGCATGTGGTTCATTTGCATGGCATTCCGGGGAACATTGTGTCCGATAGAGGTTCCCAGTTTGTTTCTAGGTTTTGGCGGGCCTTTTGTGCTAGGCTGGGCATTGATTTGTCTTTTTCTTCCGCATTTCATCCTCAGACAAATGGCCAAACCGAGCGAACTAATCAGACTTTGGAAACTTATTTGAGATGCTTTGTGTCTGCTGATCAGGATGATTGGGTGGCTTTCTTGCCATTGGCCGAGTTTGCCCTTAATAATCGGGCTAGTTCTGCTACCTTGGTTTCACCCTTCTTTTGTAACTCTGGTTTTCATCCTCGTTTTTCTTCAGGGCAGGTTGAGCCTTCTGATTGTCCTGGGGTGGAATCTGTGGTTGACAGGTTGCAGCAAATTTGGGCTCATGTTGTTGACAATTTGGTGTTGTCTCAGGAGGGGGCTCAGCGTTTTGCTAACCGTCGTCGCTGTGTTGGTTCCCGGCTTCGGGTTGGGGATTTGGTCTGGTTGTCTTCCCGTGATGTCCCTATGAAGGTTTCTTCCCCTAAGTTTAAGCCTCGGTTTATTGGCCCTTATAGGATTTCTGAGATTATCAATCCAGTGTCTTTTCGTTTGGCCCTTCCAGCCTCTTTTTCCATCCATAATGTTTTTCATAGATCTTTGTTGCGGAAATATGTGGTGCCCGTTGTTCCCTCTGTTGATCCTCCTCCCCCGGTGTTGATTGATGGGAAGTTGGAGTATGTGGTTGAGAAGATTTTGGATTCTCGCTTTTCGAGGCGGAGGCTTCAGTATCTTGTCAAATGGAAGGGTTATGGCCAGGAGGATAATTCTTGGGTTGTTGCCTCCGATGTTCATGCTGATGATTTGGTTCGTGCCTTTCATTTGGCTCGTCCGGATCGGCCTGGGGGCTCTGGTGAGGGTTCGGTGACCCCTCCTCAAGAGGGGGGTACTGTTGTGAATTCTGCTCTTGGGCTCCCTCCGGTGGTTGTAAGTGGTAGCGCTGCTGTCTCTGAATCACAGCATTTATCAGGTGTTTTCACCTTTTGCAATTTGGACGGGGCTATTTAGTCTTGCTTCACCCTTTAGTCAGTGCCAGTTGTCCATTGTTCCTGGAGGATTCACATCCCTGCCTGGTTCCTTCTGCTTTGCAGTTCTTTTCATCAAAGATAAGTTCTGGCCTTGATTTGCTGTCCACATGTTGTGGTCTTATTGCTCAGTTCCTTTCTATGTTTTGTCTTGTCCAGCTTGGTCTGTATTAGGATTTTTTTTAGCCAAGCTGGTATCTCTGGAGAGGCAGATATACCCTCCATATCTTTAGTTAGCTGTGGAGTTTTTGTATTGTCTGTGGTGGATATTTTCTAGTTTTTAATACTGACCGCATAGTACTCTGTCCTGTCCTTTCTATTTAGCTAGAAGTGGCCTCCTTTGCTAAATTCTCATTTCAGTCTGTGTATGTTTTTTCCCTCTCCTCTCACAGTCAATATTTGTGGGGGGCTGCCTGTTCTTTGGGGATTTTCTCTGAGGCAAGATAGTTTTCCCTTTTCTATCTCTAGAGGTAATTAGTCCTCCGGCTGTGTCGAGATGTCTAGGGAGCGCTAGGTACATTCCACGGCTACTTCTAGTTGCAGTGTTAGGTTCAGGGTCAGCGGTCAGTATAGGTACCACCTTCTCCAGAGTACGTCCCATGCTGCTCTTAGGCCACTAGATCATAACAGGGGACCCATTTCCACCTTCAAAGCATTTATGATGAGTTATTGGTCTGATCATCTCGGGGGGTGACAGATTCCCAATGAGGCATAAACACACATATATTAATTCTTATCTATCTAATAGGATGACGACAGCTGTCCAGACCTGCATCCCACCACAAGAAACAGTCCGGAGTAATCACGGGAGAATGCTAAAATCCTCAGTGTCATAGTGAGGGGTTGCGCACCCTCTTCTTCTCTGAGGCTATTTACTCATCTAAGAGTGCTACTCAAACTGATGGGGTGCAGCTGTGGGACCCTATTTTCATAGATGATGTCCTCCACCCAAGTCTCAAAAAGCTGGAATGGTCTTCAGGAGAGGTGGGTTGTCGAGCTAGGCTATCAGACGGTCACCTTTGTAGCTGTAGTGTCATCTTTCCTATGGTTACATTCAGGGGTGGACAGAGGCAGACATGTTATTGGTGGAATTGTGCAACTGCACATTGGCCAAGAAGTAAGGGGACCCATTTCCACCTTCAAAGCATTTATGATGAGTTATTGGTCTGATCATTAGCATAAAGACCGAATATAACATTTCTCCACAACAAAACCATTAATATGAGGCATACAGGTAGGACAAGCTTAACATTTCTATTACCTGTATGCCCATATTAATAGGTTATATATGTCTCGGGGGGTGACAGATTCCCAATGAGGCATAAACACACATATATTAATTCT
Organism: Ranitomeya variabilis; assembly: GCF_051348905.1. Taxonomy (NCBI): domain Eukaryota; kingdom Metazoa; phylum Chordata; class Amphibia; order Anura; family Dendrobatidae; genus Ranitomeya; species Ranitomeya variabilis. Next base: position 218,736,412 of record NC_135232.1, on the reverse strand, counting down.
TATCTATCTAATAGGATGACGACAGCTGTCCAGACCTGCATCCCACCACAAGAAACAGTCCGGAGTAATCACGGGAGAATGCTAAAATCCTCAGTGACATAGTGAGGTGCTATGACCCCAATGGCGAGGGTCTCAGAGATATCAGCAAGTCTGCGAAGTACAAAAAACCAACTCATAGGGCAGTGGTAACTGGGTTGACCATATATCTACTCCTAACGCCAACACTAGAAGTAGCCGGGGAACATGCCTACGTTGGTCGCTAGATGTCTCGCGCCAGCCGGAGGACTAACTACCCCTAGAAGAGGAAAACAAAGACCTCTCTTGCCTCCAGAGAATAGACCCCAAAAGTTGGATACAAGCCCCCCACAAATAATAACGGTGAGGTAAGAGGAAATGACAAACACAGAGATGAACTAGGTTTAGCAAAGAGAGGCCCAATCGCTAATAGCAGAATGTAGTAAGATAACTTATATGGTCAACAAAAACCCTAACAAAAATCCACACTGGAGATTCAAGAACCCCCGAACCGTCTAACGGCCCGGGGGGAGAACTCCAGCCTTCCTAGAGCTTCCAGCAAGGATAGGATACAGATTATGAACAAGCTGGACAAAAATACAAAACCAAAACAATAGCAAAAAGCAAGAAAGCAGACTTAGCTTAATCAAGCAGGAACCAGGATCAGTAGACAAGAGCACTACAGATTAGCTCTGATATCAACGTTGCCAGGCATTGAACTGAAGGTCCAGGGAGCTAATATAGCAACACCCCTGACCTAACGACCCAGGTGAGCAAACAAGGGATGATAGACATACCCAGAGTAAAAACACTAGTAGTCACTAGAGGGAGCCAAAAGGTAAATTCACAACAGTGAGGGGTTGCGCACCCTCTTCTTCTCTGAGGCTATTTACTCATCTAAGAGTGCTACTCAAACTGATGGGGTGCAGCTGTGGGACCCTATTTTCAGAGATGATGTCCTCCACCCAAGTCTCAAAAAGCTGGAAGGGTCTTTAGGAGAGGTGGGTAGTCGAGCTATGCTATCAGACGGTCACCTTTTTAGCTGTAGTGTCATCTTTCCTATGGTTACATTCAGGGGTGGACAGAGGCAAACATGTTATTGGTGGAATTGTGCAACTGCACATTGGCCAAGAAGTAAGGGGACCCATTTCCATCTTCAAAGCATATGAAATTGTGCTTTATGATGAGTTATTGTTCTGATCATTAGCATAAAGACAGAATATAACATTTCTCCACAACAAAACCATTAATATGAGGCATACAGGTAGGACAAGCTTAACATTTCTATTACCTGTAAGCCCATATTAATAGGTTATATATGTCTCGGTGGTGACAGATTCCCAATGATGCATAAACACACATATATTAATTCTTATCTATCTAATAGGATGTCGACAGCTGTCCAGACCTGCATCCCACCACAAGAAACACTCCGGAGTAATCACGGGAGAATGCTAAAATCCTCAGTGACATAGTGAGGGGTTGCGCACCCTCTTCTTCTCTGAGGCTATTTACTCATCTAAGAGTGCTACTCAAACTGATGGGGTGCAGCTGTGGGACCCTATTTTCAGAGATGATGTCCTCCACCCAAGTCTCAAAAAGTTGGAAGGGTCTTCAGGAGAGGTGGGTAGTCGAGCTAGGCTATCAGACGGTCACCTCTGCAGCTGTAGTGTCATCCATTCTATAGTTCCATTTAAGGGTGGACAGGGGCGGACATGTTATTGGTGCAACTTGTGTAACTACACATTGGCCAAAAAGTAAGGGGACCCATTTCCACCTTCAAAGCAGAAGAAATTGTGCGTTATGATGAGTTATTGGGCTGCAAAGGGTCCCTCTTCTGCCTGTGTCTTCCAGTGGCTCCAATGTATAATTAATTTCCTGCAATGAGAATCACATAACATTAATAATTTCCATGCAATTAAGCTCAATACAATCAATCCTATCACTACCACTATGGGATTTTCAAAGTTGAGTGTAAATTGTTTAACCCAACTCTGATAGACCCCATCCAGAAAAAGAGATTCCATCCTTCCTTGGATATATCTCTAGCCTTTTGCTGCAGCTCCTTTACTTTATCCATGTTTCTCTATTGAATCATGTGCATCTTCAATCTAGGAGCAGCATTTCTCTCCTATAACAGCACAAGTGCCCCTTCAATTACTAACAGGCTGTCAAGAGCCATTCTCTTCTGAAGGGCTACCATCCTCATTCAGTGACATCACAAGTATTAGCTTATGGGGGCAAATATAACAACCAAAACATTTCGTGAAATGACAAATAAGAGCTAATATGGGCGGAGCCAACAATCATAACATTCCATGACATCATATGACGCATCTTATAGGGGTGGAATCAACAGTCCCATCACATTCCGTGACATCACAAGTAGCAGCTAATGGGTGCGATCCAACAACCTCTCTTCCATTGAAGTGCATTGCCCAATAATATACTAGAGATCAAACAATATGAATCCTACCAATGTGGGGAATATTTGAAAAGTTTTACTACATATGGAGCTAATATGTATATACATTGATGTTGTACAAGGATTTCCCAATATTGGTTGCATTTATATTTTTGATCTGGACTGTATATTACTATATGTCTCAACAGCATCCGACAATTACATAGTTATCGCATACAAGTCACAGAACAAACGCGGCAGCACTCACCGATCCTGGAGTTAGAAATACCTTTATTCAGGCATGTAGAAAAACATCTTCATGGCTCAGGGGTGATAGGAGTGTGCAGGGGTTGACGACAGCCGTTTCGCGCTAAGAACAGCTCTTCTACGGACCCCATCCAGAAAAAGAGATTCCATCCCTCCTTGGATATATATCTAGCTTTTTTCTGCAGCTCCTTTACTTTATCCATGTTTCTTTATTGAATCATGTGCATCTTCAATCTAGGAGCAGCACTCCTCACCTATAACAGCACAAGTGCCCCTTCAATTGCTAACAGGCAGTCAAGGGCCATTCTCTTCTGAAGGGCTACTGTTATGGTTCTCAATGGCAAGAGAACATAGCCCAGCAAACATAAGTACTAGCTCTTGGAAGGATGGAAACTAAACTGACCATGAACTAAACCTGCCGCACAACTAACAGTAGCCGGGTAGCGTTGCCTACGTTTTTTATCCCTAGACGCCCAGCGCCGGCCGGAGGACTAACTAATCCTGGCAGAGGAAAATATAGTCCTGGCTCACCTCTAGAGAAGTTTCCCCGATAGGCAGACAGAGGCCCCCACATATATTGGCGGTGATTTTAGATGAAATGACAAACGTAGTATGAAAATAGGTTTAGCAAAATTGAGGTCCGCTTACTAGATAGCAGGAAGACAGAAAGGGCACTTTCATGGTCAGCTGAAAACCCTATCAAAATACCATCCTGAAATTACTTTAAGACTCTAGTATTAACTCATAACATCAGAGTGGCAATTTCAGATCACAAGAGCTTTCCAGACACAGAAACGAAACTACAGCAGTGAACTGGAACAAAATGCAAAAACAAACGAGGACTAAAGTCCAACTTAGCTGGGAGTTGTCTAGCAGCAGGAACATGCACAGAAAGGCTTCTGATTACAATGTTGACCGGCATGGAAGTGACAGAGGAGCAAGGTTAAATAGCGACTCCCACATCCTGATGGAAACAGGTGAACAGAGGGGATGATGCACACCAGTTCAATTCCACCAGTGGCCACCGGGGGAGCCCAAAATCCAATTTCACAACAGTACCCCCCCCCTCAAGGAGGGGGCACCGAACCCTCACCAGAACCACCAGGGCGATCAGGATGAGCCCTATGAAAGGCACGGACCAGATCGGAGGCATGAACATCAGAGGCAGTCACCCAAGAATTATCCTCCTGACCGTATCCCTTCCATTTGACCAGATACTGGAGTTTCCGTCTGGAAACACGGGAGTCCAAGATTTTTTCCACAACGTACTCCAACTCGCCCTCAACCAACACCGGAGCAGGAGGCTCAACGGAAGGCACAACCGGTACCTCATACCTGCGCAACAATGACCGATGAAAAACATTATGAATAGAAAAAGATGCAGGGAGGTCCAAACGGAAGGACACAGGGTTAAGAATCTCCAATATCTTGTACGGGCCGATGAACCGAGGCTTAAACTTAGGAGAAGAAACCCTCATAGGGACAAAACGAGTAGACAACCACACCAAGTCCCCAACACAAAGCCGAGGACCAACCCGACGCCGGCGGTTGGCAAAAAGCTGAGTCTTCTCCTGGGACAACTTCAAATTGTCCACTACCTGCCCCCAAATCTGATGCAACCTCTCCACCACAGCATCCACTCCAGGACAATCCGAAGATTCCACCTGACCAGAAGAAAATCGAGGATGAAACCCCGAATTACAGAAAAAAGGAGACACCAAGGTGGCAGAGCTGGCCCGATTATTGAGGGCAAACTCCGCTAAAGGCAAAAAAGCAACCCAATCATCCTGATCTGCAGACACAAAACACCTCAAATATGTCTCCAAGGTCTGATTCGTCCGCTCGGTCTGGCCATTAGTCTGAGGATGGAAAGCAGACGAGAAAGACAAATCTATGCCCATCCTAGCACAGAATGCTCGCCAAAATCTAGACACGAATTGGGTTCCTCTGTCAGAAACGATATTCTCCGGAATACCATGCAAACGGACCACATTTTGAAAAAACAGAGGAACCAACTCGGAAGAAGAAGGCAACTTAGGCAGGGGAACCAAATGGACCATCTTAGAGAAACGGTCACACACCACCCAGATGACAGACATCTTCTGAGAAACAGGAAGATCCGAAATAAAATCCATCGAGATGTGCGTCCAGGGCCTCTTCGGGATAGGCAAGGGCAACAACAATCCACTAGCCCGAGAACAACAAGGCTTGGCCCGAGCACAAACGTCACAAGACTGCACAAAGCCTCGCACATCTCGAGACAGGGAAGGCCACCAGAAGGACCTTGCCACCAAATCCCTGGTACCAAAGATTCCAGGATGACCTGTCAACGCAGAAGAATGAACCTCAGAAATGACTTTACTGGTCCAATCATCAGGAACAAACAGTCTACCAGGTGGGCAACGATCAGGTCTATCCGCCTGAAACTCCTGCAAGGCCCGCCGCAGGTCTGGAGAAACGGCAGACAATATCACTCCATCCTTAAGGATACCTGTAGGTTCAGAGTTACCAGGGGAGTCAGGCTCAAAACTCCTAGAAAGGGCATCCGCCTTAACATTCTTAGAACCCGGCAGGTAGGACACCACAAAATTAAACCGAGAGAAAAACAACGACCAGCGCGCCTGTCTAGGATTCAGGCGTCTGGCGGACTCAAGATAAATTAGATTTTTGTGGTCAGTCAATACCACCACCTGATGTCTAGCCCCCTCAAGCCAATGACGCCACTCCTCAAAAGCCCACTTCACGGCCAAAAGCTCCCGATTCCCAACATCATAATTCCGCTCGGCGGGCGAAAATTTACGCGAGAAAAAGGCACAAGGTCTCATCACGGAACAATCGGAACTTCTCTGCGACAAAACTGCCCCAGCTCCGATTTCAGAAGCGTCGACCTCAACCTGAAAAGGAAGAGCAACATCAGGCTGACGCAACACAGGGGCGGAAGAAAAGCGGCGCTTAAGCTCCCGAAAGGCCTCCACAGCAGCAGGGGACCAATCAGCAACATCAGCACCCTTCTTAGTCAAATCAGTCAATGGTTTAACAACATCAGAAAAACCAGCAATAAATCGACGATAAAAGTTAGCAAAGCCCAAAAATTTCTGAAGACTCTTAAGAGAAGAGGGTTGCGTCCAATCACAAATAGCATCAAATAAAGAGAAAAAGAACCCATGCAATGAAACATGCACACCTGCTACAATTTTATGGAAAATATAAAGAACAATTTTTATTACAAGCAAAAAAACACATTACAACCATAAAATCAATTAAAAGCAGTATAATTATTATTATTATTATTATTATTATTATTATTATTTTTATTTTCAATCACAAATAGCCTGAACCTTGACAGGATCCATCTCGATGGAAGAGGGGGAAAAAATATATCCCAAAAAGGAAATCTTTTGAACCCCAAAAACGCACTTAGAACCCTTCACACACAAGGAATTAGACCGCAAAACCTGAAAAACCCTCCTGACCTGCTGGACATGAGAGTCCCAGTCATCCGAAAAAATCAAAATATCATCCAGATACACAATCATAAATTTATCCAAATAATCACGGAAAATGTCATGCATAAAGGACTGAAAGACTGAAGGGGCATTTGAAAGACCAAAAGGCATCACCAAATACTCAAAGTGGCCCTCGGGCGTATTAAATGCGGTTTTCCACTCATCCCCCTGCTTAATTCGCACCAAATTATACGCCCCACGGAGATCTATCTTAGAGAACCACTTGGCCCCCTTTATGCGAGCAAACAAATCAGTCAGCAGTGGCAACGGATATTGATATTTAACCGTGATTTTATTCAAAAGCCGATAATCAATGCACGGCCTCAAAGAGCCATCTTTCTTAGCCACAAAAAAAAACCGGCTCCTAAGGGAGATGATGAAGGACGAATATGTCCCTTTTCCAAGGACTCCTTTATATATTCTCGCATAGCCGCATGTTCAGGCACAGACAGATTAAATAAACGACCCTTAGGGTATTTACTACCCGGAATCAAATCTATGGCACAATCACACTCCCGGTGCGGAGGTAATGAACCAAGCTTAGGTTCTTCAAAAACGTCACGATATTCAGTCAAGAATTCAGGAATCTCAGAGGGAATAGATGATGAAATGGAAACCACAGGTACGTCCCCATGCGTCCCCTTACATCCCCAGCTTAACACAGACATAGCTTTCCAGTCAAGGACTGGGTTATGAGATTGCAGCCATGGCAATCCAAGCACCAACACATCATGTAGGTTATACAGCACAAGAAAGCGAATAATCTCCTGGTGATCCGGATTAATCCGCATAGTTACTTGTGTCCAGTATTGTGGTTTATTGCTAGCCAATGGGGTGGAGTCAATCCCCTTCAGGGGCATAGGAGTTTCAAGAGGCTCCAAATCATACCCACAGCGTTTGGCAAAGGACCAATCCATAAGACTCAAAGCGGCGCCAGAGTTGACATAGGCATCCGCGGTAATAGATGATAAAGAACAAATCAGGGTCACAGATAGAATAAACTTAGACTGTAAAGTGCCAATTGAAACAGACTTATCAAGCTTCTTAGTACGCTTAGAGCATGCTGATATAACATGAGTTGAATCACCGCAATAGAAGCACAACCCATTTTTTCGTCTAAAATTCTGCCGTTCACTTCTGGACAGAATTCTATCACATTGCATATTCTCTGGCGTCTTCTCAGTAGACACCGCCAAATGGTGCACAGGTTTGCGCTCCCGCAGACGCCTATCGATCTGGATAGCCATTGTCATGGACTCATTCAGACCCGCAGGCACAGGGAACCCCACCATAACATCCTTAATGGCATCAGAGAGACCCTCTCTGAAATTCGCCGCCAGGGCGCACTCATTCCACTGAGTAAGCACAGCCCATTTACGGAATTTCTGGCAGTATATTTCAGCTTCGTCTTGCCCCTGAGATAGGGACATCAAGGCCTTTTCCGCCTGAAGTTCTAACTGAGGTTCCTCATAAAGCAACCCCAAGGCCAGAAAAAACGCATCCACATTGAGCAACGCAGGATCCCCTGGAGCCAATGCAAAAGCCCAATCCTGAGGGTCGCCCCGGAGCAAGGAAATCACAATCCTGACCTGCTGAGCAGGATCTCCAGCAGAGCGAGATTTCAGGGACAAAAACAACTTGCAATTATTTTTGAAATTTTGAAAGCAAGATCTATTCCCCGAGAAAAATTCAGGCAAAGGAATTCTAGGTTCAGATATAGGAACATGAACAACAAAATCTTGTAAATTTTGAACTTTCGTGGTGAGATTATTCAAACCTGCAGCTAAACTCTGAATATCCATTTTAAACAGGTGAACACAGAGCCATTCCAGGATTAGAAGGAGAGAGAGAGAGAAAGGCTGCAATATAGGCAGACTTGCAAGAGATTCAATTACAAGCACACTCAGAACTGAAGGAAAAAAAAAAAAAAAAAAAACTTCAGCAGACTTCTCTTTTCTCTCCTTTCTCTGTCAATTAATTTAACCCTTTTTGGGCCGGTCAAACTGTTATGGTTCTCAATGGCAAGAGAACATAGCCCAGCAAACATAAGAACTAGCTCTTGGAAGGATGGAAACTAAACTGACCATGAACTAAACCTGCCGCACAACTAACAGTAGCCGGGTAGCGTAGCCTGCGTTTTATCCCTAGACGCCCAGCGCCGGCCGGAGGACTAACTAATCCTGGCAGAGGAAAATATAGTCCTGGCTCACCTCTAGAGAAATTTCCCCGAAAGGCAGACAGAGGCCCCCACAAATATTGGCGGTGATTTTAGATGAAATGACAAACGTAGTATGAAAATAGGTTTAGCAAAATTGAGGTCCGCTTACTAGATAGCAGGAAGACAGAAAGGACACTTTCATGGTCAGCTGAAAACCCTATCAAAACACCATCCTGAAATTACTTTAAGACTCTAGTATTAACTCATAACATCAGAGTGGCAATTTCAGATCACAAGAGCTTTCCAGACACAGAAACGAAACTACAGCTGTGAACTGGAACAAAATGCAAAAACAAACAAGGACTAAAGTCCAACTTAGCTGGGAGTTGTCTAGCAGCAGGAACATGCACAGAAAGGCTTCTGATTACAATGTTGACCGGCATGGAAGTGACAGAGGAGCAAGGCTAAATAGCGACTCCCACATCCTGATGGAAACAGGTGAACAGAGAGGATGATGCACACCAGTTCAATTCCACCAGTGGCCACCGGGGGAGCCCAAAAACCAATTTCACAACAGTTCAGACTCCAGTTTTAGAGCCTAAGATTCCTACTCCTGATTTGTTTTTTGGGGACAGGTCCAAATTTTTGAGTTTTAAAAACTGTAAACTGTTTTTTGCTCTGAGACCTCGATCCTCTGGTGATTCCATTCAGCAGGTTAAAATTGTCATCTCCCTGCTGCGTGGCGATCCTCAGGATTGGGCATTTTCCCTGGAATCTGGCCTTGCTTAATGTAGACGCCTTTTTTTCAGGCTTTAGGATTATTATATGATGAACCAAATACTGTGGATCAAGCGGAGAAGACCTTGTTGGTCCTGTCTCAGGGTCAAGAAGCAGCAGAATTGTATTGTCAGAAATTTAGAAAATGGTCTGTGTTGACTAAATGGAATGATGATGCTTTGGCGGCAATTTTCAGAAAGGGTCTTTCTGAATCCGTTAAAGATGTTATGGTGGGGTTTCCCACGCCTTTCGGTCTGAGTGATTCTATGTCTCCGGCCATTCAGATTGATCGGCGTTTGCGGGAGCGCAGAACTGTGCGCGCTGTGGCGTTGTCCTCAGAGCAGATGCCTGAGTCAATGCAGTGTGAAAGGATTCTGTCTAGAATGGAACAACAGGGATTCAGACGTCAGAATAGGTTGTGTTTTTATTGTGGCGATGCTTCTCATGTCATTTCAGTCTGCCCTAAGCGTACAAAGAGGATCGCTAGTTCATTTACCATCAGTACTGTACAACCTAAATTTTTATTATCTGTGTCCTTGATCTGCTCATTGTCATCATTTTCTGTCATGGCGTTTGTGGATTCAGGCGCCGCCTTGAACTTATTGGACTTTGAGTTTGCCAGGCGTTGTGGTTTTCCCTTGCAGTCTTTGCAGAACCCTATTCCTTTAAGGGGCATTGATGCTACACCGTTGGCTAAAAATAAGCCCCAGTTCTGGACACAGGTGACCATGTGCATGGCGCCAGCCCATCAGGAAGATTGTCGTTTTCTGGTGTTGCATAATTTACATGATGCTATCATGCTGGGTTTTCCGTGGTTGCAGGCACATAATCCTGTGTTGGATTGGAAGTCTATGTCTGTGACTAGTTGGGGATGTCAGGGGGTTCATAATGACGTTCCTTTGATGTCAATCTCCTCTTCTTCCACTTCTGAAATTCCAGAGTTTTTGTCTGATTTTCAGGATGTATTCGATGAGCCCAAGTCCAGTTCTCTTCCACCGCATAGGGACTGTGATTATGCGATTGACTTGAATAAAGGCTGTAAGTTTCCTAAGGGCCGACTTTTCAACCTGTCTGTGCCTGAACATACCGCCATGCGGAGTTATGTTAAGGAGTCTTTGGAGAAAGGACATATTCGGCCATCTTCTTCACCGTTGGGAGCGGGTTTTTTTTTGTTGCTAAGAAGGATGGCTCCTTGAGACCCTGTATTGATTATCGCCTCTTGAATAAGATCACGGTCAAGTTTCAATACCCTTTACCTCTGCTTTCCGATTTGTTTGCTAGGATTAAGGGGGCTAGTTGGTTTACGAAGATTGACCTTCGGGGGGCATATAATCTTGTTCGTATTAAGCAGGGTGATGAATGGAAAACTGCGTTTAATACGCCCGAAGGCCATTTTGAATACCTTGTGATGCCATTCGGGCTCTCTAATGCTCCATCTGTTTTTCAGTCCTTCATGCACGATATCTTCCGGACTTATCTTGATAAATTCATGATTGTATATTTGGATGACATTTTAATTTTTTCCGATGATTGGGAGTCTCATGTGAAATAGGTCAGGATGGTATTTCAGATCCTTCGTGATAATGCTTTGTTTGTGAAGGGGTCTAAGTGTCTCTTTGGAGTGCAGAAGGTTTCTTTTTTGGGCTTCATTTTTTCTCCCTCATCTATAGAGATGGATCCGATTAAGGTTCAGGCCATTCATGATTGGATTCAACCCACATCTGTGAAGAGCCTTCAGAAATTTTTGGGCTTTGCTAATTTTTATCGCCGTTTCATTGCTAACTTCTCCAGTGTGGTTAAACCCTTGACCGATTTGACGAAGAAAGGCGCTGATGTGACGAATTGGTCCTCTGCGGCTGTCTCTGCCTTCCAGGAGCTTAAACGCCGATTTACTTCTGCCCCGGTGTTGCGTCAACCGGATGTTTCTCTTGCGTTTCAGGTTGAGGTTGACGCTTCTGAGATTGGGGCAGGGGCTGTTTTGTCTCAGAGGGATCCTGTTGGTTCCTTGATGAAACCGTGTGCCTTCTTTTCCCGTAAGTTTTCGCCCGCTGAACGCAATTATGATGTCGGCAATCGGTAGTTGTTGGCTATGAAGTGGGCGTTTGAGGAGTGGCGACATTGGCTCGAGGGAGCTAAGCACCGTATTGTGGTCTTGACCGATCATAAAAATCTGATTTACCTCGAGTCTGCCAGGCGGCTGAATCCTAGACAGGCTCGATGGTCCTTGTTTTTTTCTCGTTATGATTTCGTGGTTTCGTATCTTCCGGGTTCTAAGAATATTAAGGCTGATGCCCTCTCTAGGAGTTTTTTGCCTGATTCTCCTGAGGTCCTTGAACCGGTCGGTATTCTGAAAGAAGGGGTGGTCCTTTCTGCCATTTCCCCTGATTTACGACGGGTTCTTCAGGAATTTCAGGCTGACAAACCTGACCGCTGTCCAGTGGGGAAACTGTTTGTTCCTGATAGATGGACTAGTAGAGTGATTTCTGAGGTTCATTGTTCTGTGTTGGCTGGCCATCCTGGTATTTTTGGTACCAGAGATTTGGTTGGTAGGTCCTTTTGGTGGCCTTCTTTGTCACGTGATGTGCGTTCTTTTGTGCAGTCCTGTGGGACTTGTGCGCGGGCCAAGCCTTGTTGTTCCTGTGCTAGTGGGTTGCTTTTGACTTTGCCGGTCCCTGAGAGGCCCTGGACACATATTTCTATGGATTTTATTTCTGATCTTCCGGTTTCCCAGAAGATGTCTGTCATCTGGGTAGTTTGTGACTGGTTCTCTAAGATGGTCCATTTGGTGCCGTTGCCTAAATTGCCTTCTTCTTCTGATTTGGTTCCGTTGTTTTTTCAGCATGTGGTTCGTTTGCATGGTATTCTGGAGAATATTGTGTCCGACAGAGGTTTCCAGTTTGTTTCTCGGTTTTGGCGGGCCTTTTGTGCCAAGCTGGGCATTGATTTGTCTTTTTCTTCCGCATTTCATCCTCAGACAAATGGCCAGACCGAGTGAACTAATCAGACTTTAGAAACTTATCTGAGATGCTTTGTGTCTGCTGATCAGGATGATTGGGTGGCTTTCTTGCCATTGGCCGAGTTTGCCCTTAATAATCGGGCTAGTTCGGCTACCTTGGTTTCGCCCTTCTTTTGTAATTTTGGTTTTCATCCTCGTTTTTCTTCGGGGCAGGTTGAGCCTTCTGACTGTCCTGGTGTGGATTCTGTGGTTGACAGGTTGCAGCAGATTTGGGCTCATGTGGTGGACAATTTGGTATTGTCTCAGGAGGAGGCTCAACGTTTTGCTAACCGTCATCGGTGTGTTGGTTCCCGGCTTCGGGTTGGGGATCTGGTCTGGTTGTCTTCCCGTCATGTTCCTATGAAGGTTTCTTCCCCTAAGTTTAAGCCTCGCTTTATTGGTCCTTATAGGATTTCTGAGATTATTAATCCGGTGTCTTTTCGATTGGCCCTTCTGGCTTCTTTTGCTATCCATAATGTCTTCCATAGATCTTTATTGCGGAAATATGTGGTGCCCGTTGTTCCCTCTGTTGATCCTCCGGCCCCTGTGTTGGTTGATGGGGAGTTGGAGTATGTGGTTGAGAAGGATTTGGATTCTCGCTTTTCGAGGCGGAGGCTTCAGTACCTTGTCAAATGGAAGGGTTATGGCCAGGAGGATAATTCTTGGGTTTTTGCCTCTGATGTCCATGCTGCTGATTTGGTCCGTGCCTTTCATCTGGCTCGTCCTGATCGGCCTGGGGGCTCTGGTGAGGGTTCGGTGACCCCTCCTCAAGGGGGGGGTACTGTTGTGAATTCTGCTCTTGGGTTCCCTCCGGTGATTGTTGGTAGTAATGCAGTTGTTCCTGGGTTGCAATCCTGGGCAGGTGTCCCTGCTGATTGCAGCTCTGACTGGGATATTTAGGTGTGCTGGATTCATTAGCCCTTGCCAGTTGTCCATTGTTCTTGGAGGTTTTGCATCTCTGTCTGGTTCCTCCTGCCCTGCTGCCAAATCAGCAAAGATAAGTGTCTGGTTTTGTTTCTGTAGCACACATGCTGTGTGCTTTACAATTCAGTACTATTCAATGTTTTTTCTTGTCCAGCTTAGACTGTGTTTGGATATCTCAGTCAAGTTGGATTCTCAGGAGATGCAGATATACATTCCATGTTTTTAGTTAGATGGTGGAATTTTTGTATTATCTGCTGTGGATATTTTGGGGGTTTTAATACTGACCGCTTAGTATTCTGTCCTATCCTTTTCTATTTAGCTAGCGTTGCCTCTTTTGCTAAATCCTGATTTCTGCCTGCGTGTGTCTTTCCTCTAATACTCACAGTCAATATTTGTGGGGGGCTGCCTATCCTTTGGGGTTCTGCTCTGAGGCAAGATAGAATTCCCGTTTCCATCTATAGGGGTATTTAGTCCTCCGGCTATGTTGAGGTGTCTAGGATGTGTTAGGTACACCCCAAGGCTACTTCTAGTTGTGGTGACAGTTTAGGGTTTGCGAATATAGAAAAAGAAGCAGCATCCGTTCCAGGTGAAGAGGGTATCAAATAGTCCTTTATTCTGCCATCATTAAAGGACTATTTGATACCCTCTTCACCTGGAATGGATGCTGCTTCTTTTTCTATATTTGTGAGTATTGTTCCAATTGGATCCTTGGACTTTGGAGCCTGCATCTGAATACTCTGGTGCTGTTGGTTGTGGTTTTTCTACATGAGTTTAGGGTTTGCGGTCAGTATAGGTTCCACCTACTCCTGAGAAAGTCTCATGCGGCTCCAAGGTCACCGGATCATAACATCTCCTGTGACAGCCTCATTGGGAATCTGTCACCCCCCGAGACATATATAACCTATTAATATTGGCATACAGGTAATAGAATTGTTAAGCTTGTCCTACCTGTATGCCTCATATTAATGGTTTTGTTGTGGAGAAATGTTATATTCTGTCTTTATGCCAATGATCAGACCAGTAACTCATCATAAATGCTTTGAAGGTGGAATTGGGTCCCCTTACTTCTTGGCCAATGTGCAGTTGCACAATTCCACCAATAACATGTCTGCCTCTGTCCACCCCTGAATGTAACCATAGGAAAGATGACACTACAGCTACAAAGGTGACCGTCTGATAGCCTAGCTCGACTACTCACCTCTCCTGAAGACCCTTCCAGCTTTTTGAGACTTGGGTGGAGGACATCATCTCTGAAAATAGGGTCCCACAGCTGCACCCCATCAGTTTGAGTAGCACTCTTAGATGAGTAAATAGCCTCAGAGAAGAAGAGGATGCGCAACCCCTCACTATGTCACTGAGAATTTTAGCATTCTCCCGTGATTACTCCGGACTGTTTCTTGTGGTGGGATGCAGGTCTGGACAGCTGTCGTCATCCTATTAGATAGATAAGAATTAATATATGTGTGTTTATGCCTCATTGAGAATCTGTCACCCCCCAAGACATATATAACCTATTAATATGGGCATACAGGTAATAGAAATGTTAAGCTTGTCCTACCTGTATGCTTCATATTAATGGTTTTGTTGTGGAGAAATGTTATATTCTGTCTTTATGCTAATGATCAGACCAATAACTCATCATAAAGCACAATTTCATATGCTTTGAAGGTGGAAATGGGTCCCCTTACTTCTTGGCCAATGTGCAGTTGCACAATTCCACCAATAACATGTCTGTGTCATGTCGGACGGTGTTCAGACCAGGTCGTCCGACAGACAGCGGTAATTCCGCTTTTGACCACTATTTGCTCATTGGCGTCTGCTAGATTTTATCTAGCTGTTCCGGGGTTAATTTACCTAATCCTTGGATTGGAAGCTGGGCCATGCCCACTGCCTTTAAATAGTTCTCCGGCTCTTTGGGCGTCGCCGATTATAGCTTCTGTCTTGTGCGTTGTTATCTCGGTCTGGTGAGGAGAGCTGGTGGTTGGAGATTCGTTGCTGGTGGTGTATTTTCCTTTGTCTTATTTACTCCTTCCTATATTTGTATTTATTTTGCCCTGCACATTTATAGTGTATTCCTGAGTGACTGCGGCGTGGTGTATATGCAGCGCCCCAGAGTCCTGGTCGTTGCAGTACTGTGGCTCCGCCGCTAAGGGGGGCTATGGTACATCTGATGGCACTGAAGGAGTTCCTCTGACCAGGTATCACATACACCAATACATTTCACAGTCGGGCCTCCAGGGGGAGCTAAGGGTGCTATTTATTAGGCCACTCCTGCTATTTATTAGGCCACTCCTCACCACTGTGGGAAAACTGGGGGTCAGGCAGGAAGTTGGACAGAAAGCTGACTGGGTTGGAACCAGGCAACACCTTGTGGCAGAGGGTGTTGTGGGGAAAGATTCGGTAGGGTCCCTGTCAGGTTTGGGACCCTGACAGAGGCCTGGCTACAAGAAAGAACGTCACGGGACCGTGCCTGCTCAGCATAGCGGCGGTGCCCTAAGAAAGGATTAGAAGCGAGATATATTGTGCTGAGCGAGAAACGAGATCAAAGCAAGAGGAGAAATACCAGTAGGAGTCGTGCTGTAAGACCGAGGCAACATTCTACTGAGGCGCACAACCGGCGGCCGGAACGCCGAGGAAGTATATATATATCTAGCTCCAAGCAATACTTCAAACCAACGGCAGGACAGTCAGTCTCAGGCGGGCTGTCTCACATACATCACCTATGAAGACATGGGGGGCGCACTAGGAGAGGGGCGACTCTAGGGTCCCTGAAGAGCTCCTAGCCTACTCGTCATACGGGTGCCGTCCTAACCAGAACATCAGGGAGGGACGGAGGAGAACATCATCCGAACGAGTTGTGAGGGAACATCAGAAACAGACACAACAGTTGTGGGGTACTATCCCGTAAGCACAGCAGGGGAGGACCACAACACATAGCGCTAGCAGGAAGGCACAGATTTCCACCTGCAAGGAGAACTCTGGAGGTGCCATTGGACCGGCCGGACTTGCGCAGCCTGGTGAACCGTATTCCGGACTGAGGACCCAGAGATCTTCAGTAAAGAGGTAAAGAGACTGCAACCTGGTGTCCTCGTTATTTACTGCACCGCACCACCACCACCACTACCATCATCCATCATATCTATCACTGTACGCCCCTCGGCAGGGTCACGGACCGGGCCTAGCCACCGTGACAACCCCAGAGCAGAGACTCAGAGGCCCGGTACCGGGTACCCCTCGGCCCTGCGGCAGTGGGGGCGCTACAACTTGGCGTCACGAACAGGATCTACTTAAGCCTGAAGAATCAGGTCATGTGTGCCTTGGAACTGTGATTTATTGTGCTTGGACTGTGATTTATTGCAAAGACTGTGCTGCGCCATTTACCGACAAAATTTGCCGCCATTACAGCGCTGAGGAGAGCGCAGGAGAAGAAGAGGGGCGTGAAGTGGGCGTGGACAAGCTGAAGAGCGCGAAGGACAATGGCCGCCCAGTCTAAATATTTCTGTGTCCTGAGGACGTGTCCGTCAACAGCCGAGGTCCGCCTCCTGATCCTGTTCGGAGGGTGGAGACCATGGAGACGGGGCCGCCCACGAAAGAGACCGCGGGAAGAAGACGCTGGGGAGGAGATAAAGATGGCGGCGCCGGGAGCACCGCGTGGGGATGACCTGACTCGGCATGGAACCGCATCACCGGACACAGCCTCGGAGACGCCATCGTTGCGGGGACTGGCCCTCACGGAACCACCGATGGGTCGACCTAACTGGCAGATGTCCGAGGAGTGTGTGGCCGCAGCCGAGGCCCGACAAATAGCACGCCGCTTGGAGGCTGACGCCCGCGTGCTCGCTCGGCTGGGCCAGCCCACGGAGGTCCGTCTATCTCCGGTGTCCCCGGCTCCTCCCAACCCGGCCGCGGCTGAAGGTACGCTGCAAACACAAGGCATGAGGATCTTGCCGGAGGCCGAACACCTGCGGCGCTTGATGACGGCGTGGCGGAGCCGGCCCCAGCCTGCAGCCCAGATTGACTTGACCAGCGTAGAAGAAACCCCGCCGTCACACTGGGGTGTAGTGGTCTCCTTTAACTCCCGACGCGGAAGGGGAGTTATACAGGAGATTGGGGAGCCGTTACAGGTCCGTGTGGACCGGGAGGAAGTGGAGTCCTGCGGAGGAAGGTTCGCCCGCGACCTGGAGCCAGGTGACGCTGTGACCTACACCAGGTGGAGGAGGGAAACCGGTGAGGCTGGCTGGGTAGCTCGGGGCGTCCAGCGGTGCGTCGCACTCCAAGCCGCTGCCGGAACATCAGAAGATGAACCTCCTGCTGAAAAGGCAACGGAACCTGTCCCTGCGGAGCAGCGGGGAACCCGGACCCACCATGTACCTTGGGGGCGTGCTGGTCCATCAGTGAGAAGGGCATCACGGCGAGGGATCCTGTCATTGCTGGGGCAGGAACCGCTCCTTGGATCGGCAGCGCGACCCGTTGGTCTGGTGAGGCCCGGAAGGAAACCACCTTCGCACCACAAGAGTAAGATCTTAAAACTCTGAATATGTACATAGTTCTTTAAACTGTTTGTTTCCCTACTTTTTGCTGCTAAACCCGTCTAGGGTTAACTCTTAAAGGGATCCCTTTGTTGACCCGGGATCCCTATTGCTTTTTGGTTATTTCTATTCTCTTCTTTGTTATCAAGAACTGCCGCAATCATGAACAGTGCATGATACAAACTGCTTGTAAATAGTTTGCACCTTCTTAAAGGTGCTCCCTACTGGTTTTACTTAAAGAAGGACTCTTTGTGAAGATACCGCACCGGAGCCTTTGCTGAGTATGGACTGGTAGCTTGAGAAGATGTGCTACCTCATAAAGACTTGGTCCCCTCTTAAAGGGGATGTTCACTTGTTGCACTTAAAGAATGGTATTGCTTCCAGACTGATAGATAGCAATAATGTCTTGACAAAAAGGAAAGTGATGATGATGCTTACATGTAAAAGTTATGTGTATTCAACTAGTTGATTGTAAGAAATGTTTGATAATGTTGATAGAAGAATGAGGACAGAAAAGTGAACCCGTACGAGGTTAGTCAGCGAGTCCTCTTTGGAGCCATATGGGGATGGTTCAGTGATTTCAAACTGAAAGTAAATATTATGTTCTATACTGTGTATAGTAGTTGAAAAGGCAGTAGGCCCGGGCTGAAAGGGGCGGTTCTGTAAAGAAAGGAGAGGCAGTAGGTCTGGAGCATCTAGGACAGGCGGTCCTGCAGATTTAAAGAAGGAGTATGAAGTTAATTGCCTTATAATGTGTTATTTGAAGGTCTTTAGTGGATTTAGAGTGTACATCCTTAAAGGCAATGTTAAATTATTGTTCAACAATTTTGCACTTAGTAGAATACCCGGTTGGGTAAAAGAAAGTTAGTTATAGCATGTTGCTATAATATTTAACCATGTTTTGTAACGTTCAAGTGCCCTCACCTCCCATAAAAGGAAGCCTGTTAAATATGCTTACTGTTATTGCACTCACAAAAATTGTATGTCTTTTTGCTAACCTGCATTGTTGTTTTCTTCCCAGTCCCGGAGTACTGGATTTAACCGGGGGGGAGTGCAGCGCCCCAGAGTCCTGGTCGTTGCAGTACTGTGGCTCCGCCGCTAAGGGGGGCTATGGTACGTCTGATGGCACTGAAGGAGTTCATCTGACCAGGTATCACATACACCAATACATTTCACAGTCGGGCCTCCAGGGGGAGCTAAGGGTGCTATTTATTAGGCCACTCCTCACCACTGTGGGAAAACTGGGGGTCAGGCAGGAAGTTGGACAGAAAGCTGACTGGGTTGGAACCAGGCAACACCTTGTGGCAGAGGGTGTTGTGGGGAAAGATTCGGTAGGGTCCCTGTCAGGTTTGGGACCCTGACAGAGGCCTGGCTACAAGAAAGAACGTCACGGGACCGTGCCTGCTCAGCATAGCGGCGGTGCCCTAAGAAAGGATTAGAAGCGAGATATATTGTGCTGAGTGAGAAACGAGATCAAAGCAAGAGGAGAAATACCAGTAGGAGTCGTGCTGTAAGACCGAGGCAACATTCTACTGAGGCGCACAACCGGCGGCCGGAACGCCGAGGAAGTATATATATCTAGCTCCAAGCAATACTTCAAACCAACGGCAGGACAGTCAGTCTCAGGCGGGCTGTCTCACATACATCACCTATGAAGACATGGGGGGCGCACTAGGAGAGGGGCGACTCTAGGGTCCCGGAAGAGCTCCGAGCCTACTCGTCATACGGGTGCCGTCCTAACCAGAACATCAGGGAGGGACGGAGGAGAAGAACATCATCCGAACGAGTTGTGAGGGAACATCAGAAACAGACACAACAGTTGTGGGGTACTATCCCGTAAGCACAGCAGGGGAGGACCACAACACATAGCGCTAGCAGGAAGGCACAGATTTCCACCTGCAAGGAGAACTCTGGAGGTGCCATTGGACCGACCGGACTTGCGCAGCCTGGTGAACCGTATTCCGGACTGAGGACCCAGAGATCTTCAGTAAAGAGGTAAAGAGACTGCAACCTGGTGTCCTCGTTATCTACTGCACCGCACCACCACCACCACTACCATCATCCATCATATCTATCACTGTACTCCCCTCGGCAGGGTCACGGACCGGGCCTAGCCACCGTGACAACCCCAGAGCAGAGACTCAGAGGCCCGGTACCGGGTACCCCTCGGCCCTGCGGCAGTGGGGGCGCTACATATATTTTCCTTTATCCTTGTCTGTGCTAACTGTGGGTATTGGGGAATAACATCTTCACTGGGTGGTGGGTTGAGGTTTCAGCCTAGGGCTGAGCTCAGGAGACAGGGGGAGGTTCGAGGCTTGGACATGCACACCTTCAGCGTAAACTCCAGGTAGAGGGTCAGTCAGGATTTCCCTAGTCTGAGGGAAACTGCAGGGGCCCGGGTTATTAGCTCTCGCTCACCTAGTCTCTCCCTGACAGTCTGCCTCTGTCCACTCCTGAATGTAACCATAGGAAAGATGACACTACAGCTACAAAGGTGACCATCTGATAGCCTAGCTCTACTACCACCTCTCCTGAAGACCCTTCCAGCTTTTTGAGACTTGGGTGGAGGACATCATCTCTGAAAATAGGGTCCCACAGCTGCACCCCATCAGTTTGAGTAGCACTCTTAGATGAGTAAATAGCCTCAGAGAAGAAGAGGGTGCACAACCCCTCACTATGTCACTGAGGATTTTAGCATTCTCCCGTGATTACTCCGGAGTGTTTCTTGTGGTGGGATGCAGGTCTGGACAGCTGTCGTCATCCTATTAGATAGATAAGAATTAATATATGTGTGTTTATGCCTCATTGTCATTGGGAATCTGTCACCCCCCGAGACATATATAACCTATTAATATGGGCATACAGGTAATAGAAATGTTAAGCTTGTCCTACCTGAATGCCTCATATTAATGGTTTTGTTGTGGAGAAATGTTATATTCTGTCTTTATGCTAATGATCAGACCAATAACTCATCATAAAGCACAATTTCATATGCTTTGAAGGTGGAAATGGGTCCCCTTACTTCTTGGCCAATGTGCAGTTGCACAATTCCATCAATAACATGTCTGCCTCTGTCTACCCCTGAATGTAACCATAGGAAAGATGACACTACAGCTACAAAGGTGACCGTCTGATAGCCTAGCTCGACTACCCACCTCTCCTGAACACCCTTCCAGCTTTTTGAGACTTGGGTGGAGGACATGGATAATCCAAATGCTTTTTAGCAAACTTCAGACGGGCCCGTACATGTACTGGCTTAAGCACGGGGAGACGTCTGGCACTGCAGGATCTGAGTCCCTGGTGGTGTAGTGTGTTACTGATGCTAGCATTTGTTTCGGTGGTCCCAGCTCTATGCAGGTCATTCACTATGTTTCCCCCGTGTGGTTCTGGGATTTTTGCTTACCGTTCTTGTGATAATTTTGTCCCCACGGGGTGAGATCTTGCGTGGAGCCTCAGATCGAGGGAGATTATCAGTGGTCTTGTATGTCTTCCATTTTCTTATTATTGCTCGCATAGTTGACGTCATCACACAAAGGTGCTTGCCTATTGCAGATTCAGTCTTCCCAGCCTAGTTCAGGGCTACAACTTTGTTTCTGGTGTCCTTTAACAGCTCTTTGGTCTACTCCATCATTGTGTAGTCTACTGAAACAGACTAAGGGACATTTTTAAACACTTTATATGAGTTTCACTTTTTGTATTGAAGAACTGAAATAAATTAACTTTTTGATGATATTCTATTTGTGTGAGGTGCACCTGTATATTGGGAGAACTGGGGCCATCATACTATACATATGTGGGTGGGGCATCATACTATAAAGTATATATGGGGCAGTTGGGACCTTCATACTATATGTGTATATATACAAGGAACTGTGGGGACTATCATAAGGGGACTGTGGGGGTGGGAAAATCATATTCCATATAGTGAGGCTAAAGGGACATGATACTATATTTATATATAGAGGGGATGTGGGATCATCTTTCTATATATAGGATGCTGTAGGTTACATAATATCGCAAATAGAGCACTGTAGGGGACCATCATACTATATATAGGGGGATTTGGAGACATTATACTATTTGTGGGGAGCTGTGAGCACCATCATAGTATATAAGAAACTGGAAAGCCTAATACTATATATATGTTACGACCGCACATACTCACCTGTCTTCTCCCATCCCTCGGTGCGCTCGCAACTCTGTCCCTCTGCTTCTCCCTTCGCTGGGACGCGGCGTCTGGGTTCTTCGCGCATGCGCAGTCGCGTCTCCTGTGCCGCAGAGCCTCCTGGGAGGTCGCGACCTGATGGCTCCGCCCCAACATGGCGGCGCCCATCGGGTATTTCTTCTCGCCGTCTTCCCAGGTAAGACGCCTTTGCTTTGTAGGATACCCTGAGCTTTGTTCAGCGTACCTATGCCCTAGGCTCCTCCGGTCTCTGTACCATTCTCCTTGCTGTTGTGCTTTGCCTGCTCTGTGTTTGTCCTTAGTCCCAGTCTAGCCCGCTCTGTGTCTCCGCTGTGTTTGTCCTGTGCTCCAGTCCATTGTGTCTCCGCTTTACCTGCTCTTTCTCTAGTCCCGCGTCTGTTTTCCCTTCCTGTTGGTATCCCTGTTCCTTAGTTCTTTCTTTTTGTTTTTTGCAGCCTCGTGGTTCCCTTGTTCCTCTCCAGTGATCCCATATATATCTAACATCCCTAGTCTGTTCCAGTTCCCAATTGCTAGTCCTCTGTCTCCCTCTTATGTTTTTGGTCGCCCCTTTGGCTCTAGCTGTTGTGTCTCCATTCCCCCTTGGACCTGCTCCTAACGCTCCCTGTATAGGGGGTGGTTACATCTGTTCCACTCGTCCTCGGGGGCTCTAGAGTCACGACCCAGAGGGTCCACTTTCGGATTCTTCTCCGAATCCCTACAATATAGAGGGGCAGTGTGGATATCATATTGTATATAGCGGCTATGTAGCCATTTTACTATGTATAGGGAGCTCTAGGCTCCTCATTGTGTAATAAACGGCTATAAGGACAACCATATTGTGTGTGTTGCGGCTGTAGGACCATCATTCTGTATATACAGAGCTGTGTGGGCACACAGAGGACATTATTTGTTATAAATGGGGACATTATTAGTTTTGACAGGGGCACTCAGGTTTCATAATTTTTTTGGGGGGACATTGTTAACTTTAAATGGACACTCAAGGGTATTTGTTGCTGGATGGTGGCACTTTGAGATGTTATATCCGTCAAAGGAGAATACAGGGCTTTTGCACAGTAATTGCATTAATACTTTTTTTATAGGACACTTACATTTTTGGGGTGAGGGAGTAATCATAGTAATGACAAAAAATTTTTAATATTGGGGTCAGTTTTCCACGCTGCTAGCAGAGTGGGGAGTGGGGAGGTTGGGAATAGATGGAGATGGCGCTGGAAATGTGAGAAGACAAATGTATTTTTGTTGTAATCTGTGCAGACGAGTGGTTTGCTGGAGAAGTGGTAATGGAGGTCTGGACCAGATGGAAAAGATGAGAAAAGTGAACGACCCGAAAGAAAGTCATCTGTAAGTTACTACACATGACTGTACTGTAATCACGTGTTTGTTTTGTGGGACTGGTATCTACCAATAATCGGTTACTGTAAGGTGGGAATATTGCTCTTTAGTAGCATTTTTCTTTCTCTTTTTTTTAATTTAGTTACAGCTTAATGTATTTCAGTCATTATGTAGAAAAAAAGGGTATGGTGGTATCGTTAGTCTTTGTATAGAGTGGACATCATCGTTATGAGAAGGTAATGGTGATATTATACGGTAGTATGTATTCACTGTGTAGTGGTGATGGTAGTGGGCATTGTGTAGCTGTATTGTTTTGGCCTTTTATAGTAGTAATTTTGATAATATTGGTCTTTGCATTGTGTGTTTTTGGTTAGTAACAGTGGTATACTGTGTAGCATAGCGCCTACTACGTGTCTTGGGGGACACTCGCTTGGCACGGGATTAATGCACTCAGGCACGGTTTTCTATAAAAAAAACAGTCTCTTAGGTTTATTTCGCACAACATAAACCACATCCACAGGAACTTAGTAACAGCTTGAACAGTATCTGGACATATTCAACTTTAGCACAGTTCGTCTCTGACCCCGGTCAGCATTACACACGGTTTTCAGACCGTTACCCGTTGGCAACCTTCACAGGTTCCTGGACACTCCTTGGCCTCAGAGGTGCCCCAGACACAATGTCTCTCTCTTCCTTTCACTCTGACCCCGGTCAGTACAACACGGTTCCTTCCCGTTACCTGTGGGTGCCGCACAGGTTCTCAGATACCTCTCTTCCTTAGAGGCATCCTGCAGACATTCACACTCTGTCTTTCCTTTTCTCTGACCCCGGTCAGTACAACACAAATCTCCATTCGTTACCTGCCATTGCCGCACAGGTTCTCAGATACCTCTCTTCACCAGAGGCATCCTTCTGACATTCTCACTCTGACCCCGGTCAGTATAACACGGATCTCCATCCGTTCCACAGTCTGGTCTGTGCGAGGTCCAGAGCCCCTGCCATGTGCTCTTCAGGGAGCCGACACTCCCAACACATGGGGCTCTCTCCAGGACCTTCCAGCACAGACCATTCAGGTCCACACTCAGAGCCCATGTGACCATCCCTCAGTCACATTATATAGTACTAACCACTCCCACAGGTGGGAGTGTGGATGTGTGGCTAGTTTGTCCCGCCCATCTCACACCACTAGCCTAGTAAGTCTCCCTTACAACTACACCATAGATATACACACTCTTGAGGGACTACAGGTCCCAGAATAACGACATTGCATCAGACTTACCACGCAGACTCCCTCTGCGACACATATCGGCCATTCACAACACTGCCAGTCACTGTTTCACCACCATAACAGATATGCCTCAATGCATATCCCAAGGAGCACACACAGCGCCCCCTGTTATGACCCCAATGGCAGAGGGTCTCAGAAATAAATACCAAGTCTGCAAACACAAAAAACCAGCTCATAGGGCAGTGGTAACTGGGCTGACCGTATATCTAATCCTAGCACCACAAATAGCAGCAGCCGGGGAACGTGCCTACGTTGGTTCTAGACGTCTCGCGCCAGCCGGAGAACTAACTAACCCTAGAAGGGAAAAGATAGACCTTTCTTGCCTCCAGAGAAAAGACCCCAAAAGTTGGATACAAGCCCCCAACAAATAATAACGGTGAGGTAAGAAGAAAAGACAAACGTAAGAATGAACTAGGTATTTAGCAAAGAGAGGCCCACTGACTAATAGCAGAATATAGTAAGATGACTTATACGGTCAGCAAAAACCCTATCAAAATATCCACGCTGGATATTCAAGAACCCCCGAACCGTCTAACGGCCCGGGGGGAGAATACCAGCCCCCTAGAGCTTCCAGCAAAATCAGGAATCACATTTAGTACAAGCTGGACAAAAAATAAGAGCAATGCAAATAACCAAAAAACAAGGAAGCAAGACTTAGCTTAATTTTGCAAGAGCCAGGACCAGCAGACAGGAGCAAACAGAAAGAACTGATTACAACGATGCCAGGCACCAGACTGAGAATTCAGGAAGTTCATATAGCAACACCCCTGGACTAACGACCCAGGTGGGTGCCAAACTGAGGAAAGACAATCCCAGAGTAATATCACTAGTGACCACAAGAGGGAGCCAAAAAAGTCTAATTCACAACAGTACCCCCCCTTTAAGGAGGGGTCACCGAACCCTCACCAAGACCGCCAGGGCGATCAGGATGAGCAGCGTGAAAGGCACGAACTAAATCGGCCGCATGCACATCAGAGGCAACCACCCAGGAATTATCCTCCTGACCATAGCCCTTCCACTTGACCAGATACTGAAGCCTCCGCCTGGAGAGACGAGAATCCAAGATCTTCTCCACCACATACTCCAACTCGCCCTCAACCAATACCGGAGCAGGAGGCTCAACAGAAGGAACCACAGGTACAACGTACCGCCGCAACAAAGACCTATGGAACACGTTGTGAATGGCAAACAACACCGGAAGATCCAAGCGAAAGGACACAGGATTAAGGATTTTCAATATCTTGTAAGGACCGATGAAGCGAGGCTTAAATTTAGGAGAGGAGACCTTCATAGGAACAAATCGAGAAGACAGCCATACCAAATCCCCAACACGAAGTCGGGGACCCACACCGCGGCGGCGGTTGGCAAAACGCTGAGCCTTCTCCTGTGACAACTTTAAGTTGTCCACCACATGATTCCAAATCTGCTGAAACCTATCCACCACAGAATCTACCCCAGGACAGTCAGAAGGCTCCACATGTCCCGAGGAAAAACGAGGATGGAAACCAGAGTTGCAGAAAAATGGCGAAACCAAAGTAGCGGAACTAGCCCGATTATTAAGGGCAAACTCAGCCAACGGCAAGAAGGTCACCCAATCATCCTGATCTGCAGAAACAAAACACCTCAAATAAGCCTCCAGAGTCTGATTAGTTTGTTCCGTTTGTCCATTCATCTCCCTGCTTAATGCGCACAAGGTTGTACGCACCACGAAGATCTATCTTGGTGAACCACTTGGCACCTTTAATCCGGGCAAACAAGTCCGACAACAGAGGCAAAGGATACTGAAATTTAACAGTGATTTTATTCAGAAGCCGATAGTCAATACAAGGTCTCAAAGATCCGTCCTTCTTGGCCACAAAAAAGAATCCCGCACCAAGAGGGGAAGAGGATGGACGGATATGCCCCTTCTCCAGAGATTCCTTGATATACGAACGCATTGCGGTATGCTCAGGTACAGACAGATTAAATAGTCTTCCCTTAGGAAATTTACTACCTGGAATCAAATCTATAGCGCAGTCACAGTCCCTATGAGGAGGCAGAGCACTGGACCTGGACTCGCTGAATACATCCTGAAAATCAGACAAATACTCAGGAACTTCCGAAGGAGTAGAGGAAGCAATAGACACCGGCGGGGAATCACCATGAATTCCCTGACAGCCCCAACTTGACACAGACATTGCCTTCCAATCCAAGACTGGATTATGGGTCTGTAACCATGGTAGACCCAAAACGACCAAATCATGCATTTTATGCAGAACAAGAAAACGAATCACCTCCCGATGTTCAGGAGTCATACACATGGTTACCTGTGTCCAAAACTGCGGTTTATTTTCCGCCAATGGCGTAGCATCAATACCTCTAAGAGGGATAGGATTTACCAATGGCTCAAGAACAAAACCACAGCGCCTGGCAAATGACAGATCCATAAGACTCAGGGCAGCACCTGAATCCACAAACGCCATAACAGGGTAGGAAGACAATGAGCAAATTAAAGTCACAGACAAAATAAATTTAGGTTGCAAATTACCAATGGCGACAGGGCTAACAACCCTTGTTAGGCGTTTAGAGCATGCTGATATAACATGTGTAGAATCACCACAGTAAAAACACAACCCATTCTGACGTCTATGATTTTTCCGTTCATTTCTAGTCTGAATTCTATCACATTGCATTAAATCAGGTGTCTGTTCAGACAACACCACCAGAGGATTAGCAGTTTTGCGCTCCCGCAAACGCCGATCAATTTGAATAGCCAGCGCCATGGAATCATTCAGACTTGTAGGAATGGAGAAACCCACCATCACATTCTTAATGGCTTCAGAAAGGCCATTTCTGAAATTTGCGGCCAGAGCACACTCATTCCACTGAGTAAGCACGGACCATTTCCGAAATTTTTGGCAATACACTTCAGCTTCATCCTGGCCCTGAGAAATAGCCAGCAAGGCTTTTTCTGCCTGAATTTCAAGATTGGGTTCCTCGTAAAGCAATCCGAGCGCCAGCCCCCTAGAGCTTCCAGCAAAATCAGGAATCACATTTAGTACAAGCTGGACAAAAAATAAGAGCAATGCAAATAACCAAAAAACAAGGAAGCAAGACTTAGCTTAATTTAGCAAGAACCAGGACCAGCAGACAGGAGCAAACAGAAAGGACTGATTACAACGATGCCAGGCACCAGACTGAGAATTCAGGAAGTTCATATAGCAACACCCCTGGACTAACGACCCAGGTGGGTGCCAAACTGAGGAAAGACAATCCCATAGTAATATCACTAGTGACCACAAGAGGGAGCCAAAAAAGTCTAATTCACAACAGCCCCCTAGCTGCCACAGGGGTCACTATACTACAACTGGAATTATATATGTATAGATGCTATTTTAAATGGCTATAGGGGGTCGTATGGGACATGCACTTTGGGGCTTAGGCCCCTAATTTTAAGACCCTAACAATACCCCTGTTGCACTATGTGTTTACATGTCCATGTTTATGGAGTTGTATGTATGTTTGTAAGTAAGTTCAGTTATGGTACCATATCTAATCAGTTTGCTTGATTCTGTTGCTGTATCTATGTAGTAGACTTAGTAGGCTCTGTTCTGCCCCCTTATCTCTGTAGTAAGCTCGGTTCTGCTCCCTTATCTCTGTAGTTATCTCAGGTCTGCTCCATTATCTCTGTAGTAAGCTCGGTTCTGCTCCCTTATCTCTGTAGAAAGCTCGGTTCTGTTCCCTTATCTCTGTAGTAAGCTTGTTTCTCCTCCCATAGCTATGTAGTAAGATTGGTTCTGCTCCCATATCTCTGTAGTAAGCTCTGTTCTCCATCCATATCTCTGTAGTAAGCTCGGACCTGCTCCCATAGCTCTGTAGTAAGATCAGTTCTGCTCCCTTATCTCTTTAGTAAACTTTCAATTCATGTATCTTTGTAGTAGTTTTGGTTCCGTTCTTGTGTCTATGTAGTCAGCTTGCTTCTGTTGCAGTATCTATGCAAGCGGTAAACTTGGTTCTGCTCCTGCATCTCTGGGGCAAGCTCCGTTCTGTTCTGTTTTAATTTAGAAGTAAAAAAAGTGTGTGTGTCAGCATTTTCTGGGACCCATAACATCTTCATTGCTATATAAGTAGAGCTGTGTGAGAGGCTCGTTTTTTTTGACTGACAAGCTGATTTTTTTTTTCATACGATTTTGTAGTAGATATGGTATTGTGATCGCTTGTTATTGCATTTTTGGGTGGAAGTGCGGCGACCAACAAACCGCAGTTCTGGCGTTTTGATTTTTTTCTTCGCTTGATAACTTTTAATAAACAACTTAATTAATTTTATATTTTGATATATCTGACTTTTAC
Source organism: Ranitomeya variabilis (assembly GCF_051348905.1). NCBI lineage: Eukaryota > Metazoa > Chordata > Amphibia > Anura > Dendrobatidae > Ranitomeya > Ranitomeya variabilis. The sequence goes on along the minus strand of NC_135232.1, from coordinate 218,707,687 downwards.
GGCGGATGAGACCAAATATGCTTATTTTTTAATTACTACAGTATTGCAGGATATAGAGAAAATCATGGTCTTCAAAGAAAGCACCATCATAACAGGTACAAGGGCCTTTAACTGGTCCCCAGCTGCCATAGCAGCCCATAGGCACCAAGCAATAGAATTGCTGGGGGGGGGGGGAATGGGCACGTAGAATGGCATGCTCCCTGAACAGCACGCTTTCAGTGCCACTGTTAGACATTTATAGAGGCATTAAAGCTCTGCTCACTGCTGTTAAAGGCAGAAGCTGGCTCTGTAACACAGTCAGTGTGGTATGCGAGGTATGGCGTAGGGTCAACTCCTCAGCTTGCATGATATGGGAATCCAATGTCTTCTAATGTTGGGAAAGGGTTAAGGTCTACACTGAGCTGGGAAGAGATAAGAATGTCTACATACTCTATGCTTTGTTTATCTAAGTGTTGGTGCCTTTTGGGGGTCAGTAGGTTCCACGCCTTTTATTTTTCTCGCCTCCATATGTTTACATGCGGAAAAATCGTGTGTAAGAGACCTAAAAGTCACTGAAACTATCATAGCATCAAACACATCTGCTATGTCCAACCTCTTTTAAACAGCCTCTAGTTACTCAGCTTTGCATTCCCTTGCTAGGGCCCCAACCATATGTCAAAGAAAAAAAATGTAGTAATTTCAAAACAGACCTATCCCAGATGTGCCTCCTGTAATAAGATTATGGTAGCCTTTAATTATGGACTGCGGTTCTTATATTGTAGTCTCTTACAATTTCCAAAGATGCGAATCATTCAGGCACATACAAGACAATACTGCTCACTGTCCGAGCACCAAATCAATCAATATCATTGAGCAACCGTAGCTGGTGTACCACATCCAAGATTGGTCTGTGCAAGTAAATCCAGGAAAATACAAAACTTGCAAGTTGCAAGAAACTTTACTGTGTGTAAGATGTGAGTTTCATTAGATTCACTATTGGAAAGACAATATGACATTTGATGCTTTTTGACAGTTAATGCAAAATTGATACCACTAAGAACCCTTTATCAATCTGGATAAAAGACCATAAGTTGAAATATTGGTTAATTTTACATGGAGTGTGGTAGATCGGCTCACTTGGCTGCACACGGAGGTAGACACGGTATACTGCGGCTTTAAAAACTTCCTTTGGTTTATTATAGGAAGCATAAACCAAGGTGTAGTAAAGCAAATACAGTCCTTTGGGCAAAAACAGGAAAATAAAACAAAATAGTAGCACAAAGAACAGTCCTTCTGAGAGTGGGGTGTCTCCCGCTCACAGCTAGCGGAACACACACTGCTCAGGGTTTTTTAGCATACACTTTCATGGAGTTCTTCCTCTCCAGTCCCACACACTGAACATTGAAAGCTTTGGCAGCCAGCCATTTAAGCCAAGACCATGTGACTGATCACATGACTGTGGCAGCACACAGGTCCTGTTAGCACACGGCTGTGCCGACACGGCAAGTGGTGATATGGTGGACACCGTCCTACTCACTCTATAGATGTCCACTAAAACCAGCCCATAATATAACTTTAACTTAATCCTCAACACGTAGTGTGCTGGAGGAAGCTACTTTGGTTTCACATCACAGACACCATTATGCGCAGTGACACATATCTCCTTTCCATCACAACACCAGTGACTTTGTCACAGGAGGAATAAAAGTTCTTCTTAATCCTGGAGAGCCCCGTCATTTTTCTATATTACAATCTTTCTCTGCCTGGAAACGCACATGCACTTTTGTTTATTTTTTTTTGTTCCAAAAACAGAAGTGGATTATCCATTACTTCTGAATCTACACCTCAGTGACTCAAAATTACTTTAAAAAAAAAAAAAGAAGCTGTATCAGAAAGTGGCATAAAAAAATGTGTGATTCTACTTTTATAGTTTAACCATGGGGAAAGCTTTTGTCCTGTCAAACAGGAAAGTGGGGGGCAGTTACAAGTTGGCAAAAAGTGACATAATTAGTTGTGCCTCACCATGTTTACTCCCTAGTTCCCATTGCAATGCACACTTGTGCTATTTATGTCTTCTTGCTGGGCTTAATTAAGATCAAAATATCTGGTCCAATGGCGGATCCAGAAAAAATACATACCAAGAGATACAGCCTTCCCAAAACCCTGTCTGATGACAAATGCACACTTAGCAGGATGCAGCAGGCCTCCACTAATAAAGGCTAGGAGCGGCACGAGTGCAAACTACTTGATAAAAACAACCACCCCTATCCTCCAAACATTGCAGGGGTTGGCTGCCTAGTAGAAAAAAAATGCACATTGATATGACTCACATAGGACGCCAGTCACACTGATAGGTGTGGTGCACAGTGTCTGGTATGCAACCTATTAATGACGCCCCTTGTATTAACAGGCGGGCTGCCCAGCACTATAATATGCAGCACACAGTGACAGGCGCCCCCCCCCAAAAAAAAACTAACCAACGTAAAGAGGCCTAGCCACATCCTGCATAAAAAATGATGATATGATATAGTGCAAAAAAATGTATGTATATGATGAACACATACACTATATGAGGTATTGGTTTATTATTTTGGCCAAAACAAAGTAAGCCCGCAACCCAACGTCAAGGGTCCCCATAATATTGCGGGTCCTACCACTAATATCATAAAACAGCTAACAAAGAAAAAACTCAGAAAAAATACATACCAAGAGATACAGCCTTCCCAAAACCCTGTCTGATGACAAATGCACACTTAGCAGGATGCAGCAGGCCTCCACTAATAAAGGCTAGGAGCGGCACGAGTGCAAACTACTTGATAAAAACAACCACCCCTATCCTCCAAACATTGCAGGGGTTGGCTGCCTAGTAGAAAAAAATGCACATTGATATGACTCACATAGGACGCCAGTCACACTGATAGGTGTGGTGCACAGTGTCTGGTATGCAACCTATTAATGACGCCCCTTGTATTAACAGGCGGGCTGCCCAGCACTATAATATGCAGCACACAGTGACAGGCGCCCCCCAAAAAACCTAACCAACGTAAAGAGGCCTAGCCACATCCTGCATAAAAAATGATGATATGATATAGTGCAAAAAAATGTATGTATATGATGAACACATACACTATATGAGGTATTGGTTTATTATTATGGCCAAAACAAAGTAAGCCCGCAACCCAACGTCAAGGGTCCCCATAATATTGCGGGTCCTACCACTAATATCATAAAACAGCTAACAAAGAAAATACTCAGAAAAAATACATACCAAGAGATACAGCCTTCCCAAAACCCTGTCTGATGACAAATGCACACTTAGCAGGATGCAGCAGGCCTCCACTAATAAAGGCTAGGAGCGGTACGAGTGTACATTGTTATGTATTTTTTCTGAGTTTTTTCTTTGTTAGCTGTTTACCAATGGCGGATCCAACCAGAGATCTAATTTAGCAATTTAGCCTTAGACACTATGTAGACTAGTCACACTGAAGAATCAGATTTAAACAAATTAAAGAATGTACACAGTATTAGGCCGGCGTCACACTGGCGTGTTTTACGGACGTATGAGAGGCGCAGAAAATACGGATTGCATACAGTACCATGATTCTCTATGGCCCAGCTCCTATCTGCCGTATTTTACTGATCCGTATTATACGGTCTTGTACGGCCGTAGAAAATCGCAGCATGCTGCGTTTGTCAGCGTATTACGCAAAAAATACGCCAATGAAAGTCTATGGGGGCGAGAAAATTACGGATTACACACGGACCATGCGTGTGACTTGCGAGAAATACGCAGCGGTGTTCTCTAGAAAAGCCGGCAATTCAGTGCGGTGTACAGTAAAATCACACTGACAGAATAGAATAGGTAGAATTAATGTGTACACATAGAAAAGGTATATACACTCACCGGCCACTTTATTAGGTACACCATGCTAGTAACGGGTTGGACCCCCTTTTGCCTTCAGAACTGCCTCAATTCTTCGTGGCATAGATTCAACAAGGTGCTGGAAGCATTCCTCAGAGATTTTGGTCAATATTGACATGATGGCATCACACAGTTGCCGCAGATTTGTCGGCTGCACATCCCAAAGATGCTCCATACAAGGCAGGATGGATCCATGCTTTCATGTTGTTTACGCCAAATTCTGACCCTACCATCCGAATGTCGCAGCAGAAATCGAGACTCATCAGACCAAGCAACGTTTTTCCAATCTTCTACTGTCCAATTTCGATGAGCTTGTACAAATTGTAGCCTCAGTTTCCTGTTCTTAGCTGAAAGGAGTGGTACCCGGTGTGGTCTTCTGCTGCTGTAGCCCATCTGCCTCAAAGTTCGACGCACTGTGCGTTCAGAGATGCTCTTAGGCCTACCTTGGTTGTAACGGGTGGCGATTTGAGTCACTGTTGCCTTTCTATCAGCTCGAACCAGTCTGCCCATTCTCCTCTGACCTCTGGCATCAACAAGGCATTTCCGCCCACAGAACTGCCGCTCACTGGATTTTTTTTCTTTTTCGGACCATTCTCTGTAAACCCTAGAGATGGTTGTGCGTGAAAATCCCAGTAGATCAGCAGTTTCTGAAATACTCAGACCAGCCCTTCTGGCACCAACAACCATGCCACGTTCAAAGGCACTCAAATCACCTTTCTTCCCCATACTGATGCTCGGTTTGAACTGCAGGAGATTGTCTTGACCATGTCTACATGCCTAAATGCACTGAGTTGCCGCCATGTGATTGGCTGATTAGAAATTAAGTGTTAACAAGAAGTTGGACAGGTGTACCTAATAAAGTGGCCGGTGAGTGTATATATATATATATATATATATATATATATATATATATATCAGTGAGACACATCTATATGTGTCTATATGTGTGTGTCTGTCTGTCCTGGAAATCCCGCGTCTCTGTCATAATGGTTGCCATGGCGACGATGATGTCATAAAGGTTGCCTCGACCAATCAGCGACGGCACAGTCTGCCGCGAATTCTGGAATCATCATTGTCCATATACTACGGGGACATGCATATTCTAGAATACCCGATGCGTTAGAATCGGGCCACAATCTAGTATATATATATTTATATTTAATTCAGCGCAAGATAGCAGAAAAGCCGGTAATTCAATTGCCGGCTTTTGCTCTCTCCTTCACAAACCCGACAGGATATGAGACATGGTTTACATACAGTATCATCTCATATCCCTTTTTTTATTACATATTCCTCTTTAGTAATGTAACAAGTGTCTGTGTAAAATTTTGAAGCTCTATTAAATTAAAGGGTTAAATCCCGGAAAAAATTGGCGTGGGCTCCCGCGCAATTTTCTCCGCCAGAGTGGGAAAGCCAATGACTGAGGGCAGATATTAATAGCCTAGGGAGGTACCATGGTTATAGGACCCCCCTGGCTAAAAACATCTGCCCCCAACCACCCCAGAAAAGGCACATCTGGAAGATGCGCCTATTCTGGCACTTAGCCTCTCTCTTCCCACTCTCGAGTTCATATGAGTTCATCCAGCAGAGGGCGCATCACTGCTACTCGAGGTAACTATAGGACATTCCCCTGCATTCCATTCATTCACCAAATTTTACAGCCAGGAGCACAGCTGCATTAGCAGAGCTCCTGGGTGTAAAATGATTTAACCCCTTCAGATGGATTTACAGCGTGGGACAAGACTGATCGATGGAAGGTATGGAATATTGTTGTTTGTTTTGTTTAACTTTATTTCAGGTGACAAGGGTCTTCAGGTGGATTGAGAGTATAATAAAATATTAAAACACCCTGTGTCTTTATTTCATTAAAATACTTTTTAATAATGTGTGTGTGTGTGTGTGTGTGTTTTATTAACCATTTCATACTATTGGATTAATAATGGATAGGTGTCATAATTGACGCCTCTCCATTATTAACCTGGCTTAATGTCACCTTACAATAGCAAGGTGACATTAACCCTTTATTACCCCATATCCCACCGCTACACGGGAGTGGGAAGAGAGAGGCTAAGTGCCAGAATAGGCGCATCTTACAGATGTGCCTTTTCTGGGGTGGCTGGGGGCCGATGTTTTTAGCCGGGGGGGTCCTATAACCATGGTCCCTCTCTAGGCTATTAATATCTGCCCTCAGTCACTGGCTTTCCCACTCTGGCGGAAAAAATTGCGCGGGAGCCCACGCCAATTTTTTCCGGGATTTAACCCTTTAATTTAATAGCTAGAGCTTCAAAATGTTACACACAGACACTTGTTACATTAGTAAAGAGGAATATGTAATTAAAAAAAAGGATATGAGATGGTTACTGCATGTAAACCATGTCTCATATCCTGTCGGGTTTGCGCTGAATTAAATATAAATATATATATATGTGTGTCTCACTGACATATATATATATATATATATATATATATATATATATATATATATATATATATAGATTGTATATATGTTTTTGGGAATATTTTAGCCGATGGATCCATGATTTGTCCATTTTGCAAGCCTGCGCAAAAAAATCGCCGTACGGAAGCCATACGGATGTTAAATGATACATTTGTCCGTAAAAATCGCATCCTCGCATTGAATACGGAACAGTGTTTTGTGAAAATTACTGCGTATTACGGCCGTAAAATACGGACTGTATTTCCCTGCGCTGAGTGTGACGCCGGCCTTATTCAGACTACAAAACGCACCCAGATTTTAGAGGAGGAAAATAGAAAAAAAATTGAAGCCAAAAATGTGGTCAGTTCTGTACTGATATCCCCTATCCTGGTATATATGGTCCCCTCAACCCCATCCTGGTATGCATGGCCCCCTCATCCCTATCCTAGTATGCATGTCCCCCTCATCCCTATCCTAGTATGCATGTTCCACTCATCCCTTTCTTGGTGTGCAAGACCCCCTCATCCCTATCCTGGTATGCATGGATCCCTCATCTCTATTCTGGTATGCATGGTCCCCTCATGCCTTTCCTGGTATGCATGGCCCCTATCCCCATTTTGGTATACATGGCCTCCTCATCCCTATTGTGGTATATATGGCCCCCTCATGCCCACTCTGGAATGCGTGGTCCCCTCATCCCTATCCCGGTATGCATGGCCCCCTAATCCCTATCCTGTTATGCATGACCCCCTCATCCCTATCCTGGTATGCATGGTCCCTTTATCATCATCCTGGTATGCATGACCCCCCTCATCCCTATAATGGTCTGCATGGCCTCCTAATCCCTATCCTGGTATGTATGGTCCCCTCATCCCCATCCTGGTATGCCTGGCCTCCCCTGCCCATCCTTGTATGCATGTTCCCGTCATCCCCATCTTGGTATGCATGGCCCCCTCAACCTCATCCTGGTATACATGGCCCCCATCAGAAAAACAAACCGTTCTACTTACCTTCCCTACAATCCTTTGCAACGTCCTGTTCTGATGCCAACAGCTGATTTATGCTTGTAAGTAGCCCATGGCAGTCACATCATGCGCTGCTTACAAGCAGAGGACACCTGCTGGAATACTCACTGCTCACCACGTTGGGATTATGGTTGTGTAGAGCAGTGAATATTCATTTATCTTTAATAGCGGGCACAGTAACCTCAGCAACAGGCTTCCTACAGCTGCTGGACGATCACTTGTGCCCGCTACTAAAGGGAGTGAATATTCTCTGCTCTCCACTCCCATTGTTATTGTTATTGTGGCTAATACCTATCCGATTTTGGCCTGCCAATTGTTTTGTCACCTGGAGATAAGCGACCAAACAAGCGCTTCTGTGTATTCAGAGGCGTAGCTAGGGTTTCAACTTAAGGGGGGCGAAACATCTGAGTGGGCCCCTAACCAGCTAACCCTGATTACAGTTACGGTTGCGCACTCTAATTGTGAATATAGTGGAACCTCAGAATATGACCGCTCTGTTATTGAAAATAAATCTATATTCAAAAACGAACATTGATTTTACCGCCATATTGTGACGATATGCAACTTTGATGATCGCAATACTCTGAGTGCCCCTATAACAATACAGTAATGCTTAAGTGCCCACTTTACATTTAATAATGTCCCCTAAGTTCCCTCATGTACTGCTCCATTATACACAGTATGGTGAGCTCAAAGCATCCATATACACAGTATAAGGCCCCCACAGCTCCCCTATACACAGTATGGTGAGCTCAAAGCTTCCCTATACACAGTATAAGGTCCCCACAGCTCCCCTTTACACAGTATGATGATTCTATAACTCCCCGATACACCGTATGATGTTCTCACTGCTCCCCTTTACACAGTATAATGCTGACAGAGCTCCACTATAAAAAGTATAATAGTCCCCCAGAGCTCCCCTATATACAGTGTAATGGGCCAACAGCTCCCATATGCACAATATGCCTTCACAGTTCCCTATACACAGTATGGTGGGTCCACATCTCCCTTATAAACAGTATGATGGGCCCGCAGCTTCGGTCAAACAGTATGATGTCCCTCACAGATCCCCTGTTCACAGTATGATGAGCCCGCAGCTCCCTTATACACAGTATGATGAGCCCGCAGCTTCCATCAAACAGTATGATGTCCCTCACAGTTCCCCTGTACACAGTATGATGGGGCCACAGCTCCCTTATCACAGAATGATGGGGCCACAGCTCCCTTATACACAGTATGATGGGCCAGCAGCTCCCTTATTACAGTATGATGGGCCCGCAGCTCCCTTATACAAAGTATGTTGAGCCCGCAGCTCCCTTATACACAGTATGATGAGCCCGCAGCTCCCTTATACACAGTATGATGGGCCCGCAGCTCCCTTACACACACTATGATTGGCCCGCAGCTCCCTTATACACAATATGATGAGTCCGCAGCTCCCTTATACACAAAATGATGAGCCTGCAGCTCCCTTATGCACAGTATGATGAGCCCGCAGCTCCCTTATACACAGTATGATGGGCCGCAGCTCCCTTATACACAGTATGATGGACCCGCAGCTCCCTTATACACAGTACGATGGGCCGTAGCTCCCTTATACACAGTATGATGGGCCCCCAGCTCCCTTATACACAGTATGATGGGCCCGCAGCTCCCTTATACACAGTATGATAAGCCCGCAGCTCCTTTATACACAGTATGATGGGCCCGCAGCTCCCTTATACACAGTATGATGGGCCTGCAGCTCCCTTATACACAGTATGATGGGACTGAAGCTCCCTTATACACAGTATGATGAGCCTGCAGCTTCCTTATACACAGCATGATGAGCCCGCAGCTCCCTTATACACAGTATGATGAGCCCACAGCTCCCTTATACACAGTATGATGAGCCTGCAGCTTCCTTATACACAGTATGATGAGCCTGCAGCTCCCTTATACACAGTATGATGGACCCGCAGCTCCCTTAAACATAGGTATGATGAGCCCGCAGCTCCCTTATACACAGTATGATGGGCCCACAGCTCCCTTATACACAGTATGATGGGCCTGCAGCTCCCTTATACACAATATGATGGGCCCACAACTCCCATATACACAGTATGATGAGCCCGCAGCTCCCTTATACACAGTATGATGGGCCCGCAGCTCCCTGTCATGATTTGGCAGTCTGCAGTCACATAAAGTGACTGCAGACATTTATTCCAAGCCTTTTTCAACTTTATAGTAATAAATTGCTTATTATCAAATTATTCAAGCACAACTCTAGCAGGGTTTTTTTTTCCACGGTTGGAGTGGTGTTTTAAGCGCAAGTCCCTGTCCCCGGTCATTTACTCATCCTCCGGCGTATTCACTATTTTGTGGCACTGCTGCAGTCCCACGGCTCAAACTTGTGAGCGCAGCTTCTGACTGGCCAGAACTGAGAAGCTATGTCACAAGCGCTCAATGTAAGACTATGAGGCTATGTGCACACGTTGCGGATTCGTGTGTGGATTTTTTCGCACCGTTTTTGCAAAATCCACAGGTAAAACGTGCTGCATTTTACCTGTGGATTTACCGTGGATTTCCTGCGTTTTTTATGAGGATTTCGCCTGCGTTTTTACACCTGCGGATTCCTATACAGGAGCAGGTATAAACCGCTGCGGAATCTGCACAAAGAATTGACATGCTGCGGAAAATACAACGCAGCGTTTCCGCGCGGTATTTTCCGCACCATGTGCACTGCGGATTTGGTTTTCCATAGGTTTACATGGTACTGTACACCGCATGGAAAACTGCTGTGAATCCGCAGCAGCCAAATCCGCACCGTGTGCACATAGCCTGAGAGTGAGAAAGAGGCCAGAACGAGGCTCCCACAGACTCACGTTGATTAGTGACCTCTGCGCTGCTCCATGAAACACTCGAGCAGCGGACAGGCCACAAACTGCAGGAGACGGAGCCGAGCGGAGACTAAAACAGATGAAAACTCCAGGTGAGTATCAGACAGGGGGCAGGGGACGTGGATTTTCAGCACCGCTCCAGCAATGAAATAAAAAATAATGCTGGAGTGGTGCTGTAAATGTGATGCAGCTCTTGGTTACTCTATGCAGGCTCCTTATGCTAATACTCATAAAAGACCCAGGTGGTCCGTATCAAAAGCCCCCTGCCCACCCCCCCATCTCCAGCCTCCCCAGACAGCAAATATCACATGATGGAGTACATATAATATCATAACAAAACATTATAATATTCAGCCCCCAGTGACCTGCCCCCCTCCCCCACTTCAGCCCCAATAACCCCATCAACTCACATCCACCCCCTCAGTGCCCTGTCCCACTTCACCCACCTTCAGCCCCCACAACACCCCCATGGTCTCACATTCAGCCCCCAGTGCCCTGTCTCCCCTCCCCCACAATACTCCCATCATCTCACATCCACCCCCTCAGTACCCTATCCCCCCTCCCCCACAATACTCCCATCATCTCACATCCACCCCCTCAGTACCCTGTCCCCCCTCACCCACTTTCAGCGCCCACAATACCCCAGTGGTCTCACATTCACCTCACAGTGACATACCTGAATTTAATAAACCTAAAAAGTTCCATCCCCACTTACTGATGAAGTTTGCACTGCAGGCAGGACCGGCAAGTGTCTAGGTGAAATGCAAGGTGGGCACTAGGACCCAGCGTGCCTGAGCCAATCCCAGCGTGCACAGAGTGAAGAAAACTGCAGCCAGGAAAAGCTTCATGATCAGGTCAGATGGGCGAAACCATTCACTGCAGGAGGGAGACATTGCAGCCGGCCACTGTGCTAGTAGCGTGCAGAGTCTCCGTCAGATAGGAGCAGACATTATACTGCTCTGCTCCTATGCTATGTTCTGCCTTGACACAGAAGTGGCCCTGGCTCCCTGTGGGCCCCTTCTTGTGACAGGGCCCGGGGCGATGGCCCTCTTTGCCCCCCCCAGTAGCTACGCTACTGTGTGTAGTGTATAAGATGACTGACAGCAGAACAATCGCATAACTCCCAACTGTCCCGGATTCAGCAGTACTGTCTCGATTTGAGTGTTCAGTCCCACCTTTCTGACACATTAGGACTTTTGTCCCGGCTTCTAATACTCACCTTTCTCCGATGTCTTCATCGTTACGTTGCTCCTCCACATGTATTCTGTTTATAAATACATTAATCACAGGAGGGTTTGCTAGGACTGTAGTGAGAGCCACCGCTTGAGCAAGGGTGCCACATCTCGTTCACTATAGGGTGCCACATCTCGTTCACTATAGGGTGCCACATCTCGTTCAATATAGGGTGCCAACCTCCGCGGCTAGGAAGTACCAGTTTAGGCTACCAGATTAGGGATTCACAGGGTTCTTGGTGTTGCCTGGTGTTTCTAGGTGGATTAGTCTATATACACATATTTTTTGGACTACTATATTATAGGTCTATTAAGACCAACTATTTTGAGTTATTTTTCTTTATGTATGTCTATTACCTGCAGTCTTTTTTGGTGTATTTTAAAAATATTTAATAAATTACTTATGTTATAGGAATTATGTGTGGAGCGCCCCCACGTTAAGGGCAATGGGGTACTCGGTACCGGGTCCCTCTGTCTCGGTTCTGGGGATGTCACGGTGGCCCGACCCGGTCCGTGGCCCTTCGGAGGGGCGCCCAATTTAAGAGTTTGTCTGGTGTTCGTGACGCCACCTGTGGTATTCGGTCAGGGTGACCAACGCTGCTTGGGGTCCGCTGGGGTGATGGAATGGCAGCTAGATGGTATACCTTCCCACTTGTGAAGTATGTCCCCAGGGCTTCCCTGATGTGTAGGTAGTGATGGTGGATGTTGTAAGGCGCAATGAATAACGAGGACACAAAGGTTGCAGTCTCTTTACCTTTTACTGAAGACTTCAGCGTCCACAGTCCAGAGTACCGTTCACAGGGCAGGCAGAGTCCGGCTGGTCCGAAGGCACATCCAGAGTTCTCTTAACCAGGTGGAAATCAGTAGCCTTCCTACTAGCGCCTGTGTGTTGTAGTACCTCCCTGCTGAGCACCACGGGATAGTCCTCACAACCTTTGTAGATGTTTCTGATGTTCTCTCTCTCTCTCTCTGTCCCCCAGATGGTATGGATAGGACAACCTGTATGACGGGGTAGGCCTGGAGCTTATTTATAGGGACCCTAGAGATGCCCCTCTCCCACAATTTGCCTCCGTGTCTTCTTAGGTATTTAGGTCGGGCAGCCAACTTGGAATCGACTGTCCTGCCGGTCTCTGAAGTAACGCGTAGAGTCAATTACTCCCTCGGTGTTCCGGCCACCGGCTACGCGCCTCAGAAGGAGGCTGCCGATCTCGGGGTAGAACTCATCCCGGTGTTATCTCCTTGTGCTGTGACTTCGTTTCTCACTCTCCACAATACACTTCGCTTCGTGTCCTTTCTTAGGATGCTGCCGCATGGGGTGCAGGCGCAGCTCCGTAGCAATCTATCTCTTGTTAGGCCTCTGCCAGGATCCCACCCTTGACAGGGACCCTCTGTCTGCAGCTCAGATGTTTCTCCTTCTCCTCCTGTCTGCCTGACAGGTCCTCTCTGGGTCAAACCCAGGCAGCTTCTGACTGACTTCCTCTCCAACCCACCAGTTTTACCCATGTGTGAGGAGTGCCCTAATAGAAGCAAGGCTCCCCCTGGTGGACTGGAGTGTGAAGTGTAGTGTGTGACTTGTGATACCTGGCAAGGTGAGCTCCTTTAGTACCATCAGACGTAATATCACTCCCCCTGGTGGAAGAGCAACATTACTGCAACGACCAGGACTCTGGGGCGCTGCACTCCCCCCCCCCCCCCCCTTTAAATCCAGTACTCCGGGACTGGGAAAAGAAGAACAACAATACATGTTAGCAAAAGACATACAACATTTTTGGAATGCTGTAAACAAATTAATTTAACAGTGCTTCCCTTTATGGGAGGTGAGGACACTTGAACGTTACAAACAAGAACATATTTACATCGTGCAAAAGGCAGATTGAAAACAGTTACTATCTATCTATAAAACCAATTACCCATACAGGTATTCTATCTGCTAAGTGCTATCTTATAACAATAATTTAACATTCTCCTTAAGTGCAAAGGCTATTAAACATCTATCTATGGCTCTCTAGAGGACTCACTAACCCCTACGGGTTCACTTTATTGAAATTCAGAACAGGCTTCACCCCCACTACAGGCTGAATCGTATCTTTCTTCCAACTTCCTCTTGTCCTCAATTTTATTTAAAGTACATCATTTAACATTTCTTATCACTAACTTTCTAACTACATACTATTACTATATAAAACATTATTGCTATCTAACTTCTTAAAGCAACATTTTCATGTTTTGACTAAGTGCAACAAGTGAACATTCCCTTTAAGAGGGAATCCAAGTATTTTTAGAGGTAGTGCAAATTATCACATCATTAATTTTCCAAGTTTGTTTAAAGCAACATGACGTGATGTAATATGAGGGACCCCTTACGAACCCCCAAACGTTGGTCTTGGGTGGGCTACAAGACGTGTAATCCTGACTCGGAATTCTGCTGCACCAATGGGTTTTTCTTCAGGTCTGTGAAGCAAAGCAGTTATTTTACAGCATAATTAACAGCAGTTGCTGTTAAGAGGCAGTCTCTGTAAAAGCTTCCTATGTAAAACCAGTAGAGAGCACCTTTAAGAAGGTGCAAACTATATACAGACAGTTTTTGATCATGCACAGTTCATGATTCTGCAGTTCTTTTAGAAGAAAAAAATAGAAAAACTTGAAACAATAGGGATCCCGGGTAAACAAAGGGATCCCTTTAAGAGTTAACCCTAGACAGGTTTTAAAGCAGCAAAGAGAACATAATTAATTAACTATTTACAATTTCATGTTTCTGAGGTTTATTTAAACCACTCTGGAGGTAGTACCGGCGGGGGTAGTCCTTTTGGGTATTGGCTACCGCCTGGTACTACATAGGGAGGTCTCTCATCCCATCTGTGGGTCTGAGTACCCACTGTTTTCTGTTCCGGGACGGCTGGAGCGCCGGCCATCAGTGGAGTCAGTTCTTTGGCCACAACGGTGGTAGTAGTGGCGTAGTCCGGATAATAGTACACGTCGGGGTAACAGTCGTAGTCTTGGTAATAGCTGTAGCCTGGGCACAAGGGGGCGTTGTTGCCACAGGAGACAATTTTACCGGGCTCTTCGTGGGATGTGCTACAGCGTCCTTCCTTTTATGCACATTTAAGGCAAACCAGCCCTTTTCCCCGAAGTGCCTAGTATAGGTGACTATGTCTCCCGGGTAAAGATCTCGGTCTGGATGGCCTTCCCGAAGGTGGGATTCCATGTCCCTCCGGTTTACAAAGACCTCAGCGTACAGCCCTTGCTCTTTGATGAAGCCCCATCCTCCCCGGAGCTTGAAGGCTACAACCGTACCCTGCTTACGTGGGGCCTGGTGGGTGGTGTGGTCCTTACGGGCCTTGGCTTTTAGCGCTAGATCACGTCGGTCATGAGCCTCACCTTGGGCCTGGTATTTTTCCTCTTTCTCCTCCCACTGTCGAGCAAGCTGGGCCTGGTAGTCTTCCCAACTAAGGACTTCCACCGTCTCCCCTTTGTGCGGACCGGCCCCAGGGAACCCCATGAAGTCTGGCCCGGGGTTCACCCAGCGGTACACAGTCCACTCCGCGTAGACCTCACTCGGCAGGGTGGTGGGCGCAATTGGGGCCTTTAAGAACCGCTCCATACCCGTGGCCTGGTCCCAGGGTTCAAGGCGCTGGAGTCTATGGGTCCCGTGGGGAGGTGGCGCTGCGACGGAGCCTATAAGCAGGCCTTCCGTCACCGGGGCAGGGTCGGCGTGCTTACCGGCCGTAGCGGTGTCCTCCATGTCAGCTGGCTCCGCTGGCGGCGTCTGTGGTGGTGCTGGCAGCGGCTCCGGTAGCGGCACAGGAAACAGTGTCGGAGGGTCCTCCGCAGGCGCCACCTGGTACGGTGCCTTGGTCTTCACCCGCAGCTGCAGGAGTTGGTCTATCAGCTCTTCCATCACGATCTGCAGGGAATCAGCGTCAGCAGTGGAGACCTGGCTGCGGTGCCCTTCTGGGTAGCTGGGGGAGTCCTCTGCTCCGACCCCACGCTCTGGTTTCGGGCGGCTGGCCATGGCGTCCTCCACGTGGATGGCTTCTTCCTGGTCTTTTTCCCGCTCTCTCCTTCGTGGGCGGTTTCGTTTTCTTTGTCTCCGCCCGCCATTGAGGATCAGGAGGCGGATCTCGGCTGCTGACGGACACGTCCTCAAGGTACAGAAATATTTAGACTGGGCGGCCATTATTTTTCGCGCTTCTCAGTTCGTTCACGCCCACAACTCCACGCCCTTCTTCTTCTCCTGCGCTCCTCGTGGCGCTATAATGGCGGCAGTTTTGGCGGGAATTTTGGCGGCAAATGGCAATACACAGTCCTTGCAATAAATCACAGTTCCAATACAGTTCCAATACAGTTCTGACACAGTTCTTAGGCACACATGACCTGATTTTTCAGGCTTAAGTAGATCCTGTTCGTGACGCCAAGATTTTGGAGGGCCCCCGCGTTAAGGGCAATGGGGTACTCGGTACCGGGTCCCTCTGTCTCGGTTCTGGGGATGTCACGGTGGCCCGACCCGGTCCATGGCCCTTCGGAGGGGCGCCCAATTTAAAGGTGAGAGTTTGTCTGGTGTTCATGACGCCACCTGTGGTATTCGGTCAGGGTGACCGACGCTGCTTGGGGTCCGCTGGGGTGATGGAATGGCAGCTAGGTGGTATACCTTCCCACAGGTGAAGTATGTCCCCAGGGCTTCCCTGATGTGTAGGTAGTGATGGTGGACGTTGTAAGGCGCAATGAATAACGAGGACACAAAGGTTGCAGTCTCTTTACCTTTTACTGAAGACTTCAGCGTCCACAGTCCAGAGTACCGTTCACAGGGCAGGCAGAGTCCAGCTGGTCCGAAGGCACACCCAGAGTTCTCTTAACCAGGTGGAAATCAGTAGCCTTCCTACTAGCGCCTGTGTGTTGTAGTACCTCCCTGCTGAGCACCACGGGATAGTCCTCACAACCTTTGTAGATGTTTCTGATGTTCTCTCTCTCTCTCTCTGTCCCCCAGATGGTATGGATAGGACAACCCGTATGACGGGGTAGGCCTGGAGCTTATTTATAGGGACCCTAGAGACGCCCCTCTCCCACAATTTGCCTCCGTGTCTTCTTAGGTATTTAGGTCGGGCAGCCAACTTGGAATCGACTGTCCTGCCGGTCTCTGAAGTAACGCGTAGAGTCAATTACTCCCTCGGTGTTCCGGCCACCGGCTACGCGCCTCAGAAGGAGGCTGCCGATCTCGGGGCAGAACTCCTCCCGGTGTTATCTCCTTGTGCTGTGACTTCGTTTCTCACTCTCCACAATACACTTCGCTTCGTGCCCTTTCTTAGGATGCTGCCGCATGGGGTGCAGGCGCAGCTCCGTAGCATTCTATCTCTTGCTAGGCCTCTGCCAGGATACCATTCCTGACAGGGACCCTCTGTCTGCAGCTCAGATGTTCCTCCTTCTCCCCCTGTCTGCCTGACAGGTCCTCTCTGGGTCAAACCCAGGCAGCTTCTGACTCACTTCCTCTCCAACCCACCAGTTTTACCCGTGTGTGAGGAGTGCCCTAATAGATAGAAGCAAGGCTCCCCCTGGTGGACTGGAGTGTGAAGTGTAGTGTGTGACTTGTGATATCTGGCAAGGTGAACTCCTTTAGTACCATCAGACGTAATATCACTCCCCCTGCTGGAAGAGCGACATTACTGCAACGACTAGGACTCTGGGGCGCTGCATGTGTTTTACAGAATTTAATTCCTCTTAGGTATCAGTTACGCTAAAAACATCAAAGAAATGTAACAATATTAATAGCTTACGCTTAGTAAGAACCTGCAGGAGTGGCGACAAGCTCAATTCACTTTGCATTTTAAACCATCATCTGAGGGGTTGAATGCTTAGATTTTATCAACTTCTTTTTGTGATTGGGATACCAGCTGCTTATATAATTGAGAAATTAATTCTAAGGGCTGTCCCACACGTCCAGATAATTCCGGTACCGGAATAAATCGGTACCGGAGTTATCCGTGTCCGTGTGCCTGGGAACTCACGTAGGCCATACGTGCGGCACACGTGTGCCGCCCGTATGGCGAGTGGGTACCACACGGAGCGTGTGGTACCCACGCGTGTGGTACCCTGCATCGTGCTGAAGCCGCGATTCATATGTTCCCTGCAGCAGCGTTTGCTGCAGAGAAAATATGAATAATAGTGTTTAAAATAAAGATCTATGTGTCCGCCGCCCCCCCACCCCCTGTGCGCCCCCCCCCCCTGCTGTTCAGAAAATACTTACCCGCCTCCCTCGCTGCTTCCTGGTCTGGCCGCGGCTTCTAGTGTATGCGGTCACGTGGGGCCGATCATTTACAGTGATGAATATGTGGCTCCACCTCCCATAGGGGCGGAGCTGACTATTCATGATTGTAAATGAGCGGCCCCACGTGACCGCATACAGTAGGAGGCGCGGGGCAGAGAGGAAGGAGTGACAGCCAACGTGGGAGCGGGTGAGTATTTTCAGAACAGCGGGGGGGCGCACAGGGGGTGGGGGGGGCGCACAGGGGGTGGGAGGGCGGGGGACAGATAGATCTTTATTTTAAACACTATTATTCATATTTTCTCTGCAGCAAACGCTGCTGCAGGGAACATATGAATCGCGGCTTCAGCACCATGTGGGGGGGACAGCGCTTACTGTAGCGCTGTCTCCTGCACGCACACGGACCCCAGACGGAGAACGTCCGTGTGAGGTCCGTGTTTTACACGGACCCATTGACTTTAATGAGTCCGTGTAATACGTGCGCTCCCACGAACACTGACATGTCTCCGTGTTTGGCACACGGAGACACGGTCCTCAAAAAATCAATGACATCTGCACAGATGCATTGATTTTTATGGGTCTACGTGTGTCACTGTCTCCGGTACGTGAGGAAACTGTCACCTCACGTACCGGAGCCACTGACGTGTGAAACCGGCCTAACACAGTTTTTAGATCTGATTTACATTTTTTTTTTTGTAGTCGAAAAACTTGGCACTCACGGAGCGGTAAATTGTGAAAGAAAAAGTTCCATTTATTATGCACCGAACAATATCATTAAACGTTTTCGGTCCTGGTGTGTACCTTCATCAGAACTGGTACAGTTGTAGGACTTCTATTTTTCAGTATAGAATATATATATATATTTGGTAACGTCATGTCCAAAAAAATCTGATCTCTCAAAATATAAAATGATTCAAACCATGCGTTAAACTTTGAGAACAATCAGAACATCCCAATTGGCAATTTTTTGTTGCTTGATTTCCCCACCAAAGAAGAAATGAAATAAAAAACGATCAATAGGACCCCAAAATAGTATTAAAAAATGTCAGCTCAAGGCACAAAAAAACCTCATACAGCTTCCTTGAAAGAAAAAAGAAAAAACTTGCAGGTCTAAGTAAATTTCAGCACAAACAACATTTTTAAAAAAAAATTCACAAATTTCAGAATTTTTTTCACCACTAAAATAATTAAAAGAACTCACAAGTTTGGTATCACTGTAATCACTCTGACCTGGAAAAGCATGCTTGCCAGGTCACTATTACCAAACGAATGCTGTAAAAACAAAACCCCAAAAAAACTATGGTGGAATTGTCATCTTTTTTTTTTTTTTGCAATTTCACACTTGGAATTTGTTGTAGTTTCTCAGCTCATTGTAGGGTAACAATGTCATTTAAATACTGTTGATAGTGAATGACTGTGGCATTTTAATGGTGAAACAACATCGATTTGTGCAACACATATTCCATTAGCCCAATATGGAGCGAGCTCAGCTCCTAAATTCATACAACCTGCATGAAGCCTGTGATTAAAATATATATAAGTGGTTAAAGAATTTGTCGCATCTTTAAGCTGATGTGCACCATCTTCAGAAATGTGTTCCAAGAACTTACTGGAGTCAATTTCTGTCTTAATGTGAGCCACTTGTGGGGCATAGATTCTGATAAATTTGTCAAGCCCTGGTAGGACACCCCCTCCCACTAAATACCACCCACTGTTCTAAATATTGTCAGATCTGACATAAGAATGGCAAAAGTAGAAAAAAAATGAATGCAACGACATTCTAAAACTTTAAAACTTTGTGATATTTCAAACAGTTTTATGCCAGATTTTGGAACAAACTGATGAATCGAACCTTAGACTAAACAATCTAAAAAATATGCAAGATTTATAGAAAAGCATGAACTGTTTTGAAAAATGTGGCGAATTTTAAGACTGTTCACACTGCCCTATTATTCTGAATGACTGTTTCAAGTTTTTCACAATAATTGGCCAGTGTAAGCAGGTTGCCAATCACCCAGCAAATAAAGCAAAATGATCGTTCTTTGGGTGAAATCATTTTTAAGCAGGCTTAAAAATTATTGCTCTTGGGAGCACATCATTTACTGCAGTGTTCCTCAAATCCAGTTCTTAAGACCCACCAACAGTCCTTAGGAGCCACCAACAAATCATGTTTTCAGGATTTCCTTACTATTGCACAGGTAATAATTCCATCAGTCGTGCAATACTAAGGAAATCCTAAAAACATGATCTGTTGGTAGGTCTTGGAGGACTGGAGTTGGGGAACACTGAACTGGTGTAAACAGGACCAGGAACAATGTTCTGTGTGCATAGATTGCCAATCTACTATTGGTCCTCCTGCAGTCTGTCTAAACAAACTATTACATTACTGTCAACCAAAAAAACAAGTAGTTAATTTTGCCATTTAGCGCTGAAAGTCGGGTGGTATAAGCCATTCTTGCCAACAAAAGTGATGTAAATTTTAGACAGAACCTACATTGGAGCATCAAAAGATAACCGAGTTAAATTATGAGCAGACTCTCAATTACACACCCTGACACATGCACAATTGGTCATATCTATATTTAGACACACACATGTCATTTTCCATGTCCAGCTAGTAAATACTTGACACACATACAGTGACAGCTCCCAAAATCTTGCATACTGGCTTAAGGAGCTTGACTTTTAGGAAAAGTCCACATTGTTTTGGCCACCATAGTATAAAACTTCTAGTCATATTGTGAGTTATTCACAAGCAATAAATGAGCTTGACTAAAACTTTAGAATCTTGTAAAATAGTACTGTGAGATTATAAGGGACATTTTTTTCTTAGGTCAATCTGTATTTGATGTACATATTCTATACATGTTTTTCACAAACAGAAAATGTACCCATTATCGTCTGTCAGACGTGGGCTAGGCTAGGCTTAAAAATATCTGGACTTTGTAAAATAAAAAAATCGGTTTTAACACCATTTTCCAAGACCCATAACATTTTTTGTACATTGATAGAGCTGTGTTATGGTTTATTTTTAGGTGCCCTGCTGTAGTTTTTAATAGTATCATTTGGGGTACTTACAATGCTTTGAAAAAGTATTCATACCCGATAAACTTTACCACATTTTTTCACATTACACACACAAACATAAATGTATTTTATTGGGATTTCATGTGATTTACCATCACAAAGTATTTATGAAGTATAGAGGAAACGATAAATGGTTTCCTAATTATTTTAAAATATGAATTTGAAAAGTGTGATGCGCATTTGTATTTAAAGGGAATCTGTCACCCAAAAATTGGCCTATAAACTAAGGCCACCGGCATCAGGGGCTTATCTACAGCATTCTGTAATGCTGTAGATGAGCCCCATGATGTATCCTTAAAGATAAGAAAAAACAGGTTATATTATACTCACCCAGGGGCGGTCCCGGAGCGGTCCGGTCCGATGGGCATCGCGGTCCGGGTCCGATGGGCATCGCGGTCCGGGTCCAGTGCCTCCCATCTTCATATGATGTCTTCCTCTTCTTGTCTTCCTGCCACGGCTCCTGCGCAGGCATACTTCATCTGTCCTGTTGAGGGCAGAGCAAAGTACTGCAGTGCGCAGGCGCCGGGCCTCTCTGACCTTTCCCGGTGCCTGCGCACTGCAGTACATTGCTCTGCCCTCAACAGGGCAGACAAAGTATGCCTGCACAGGAGCCATGGCAGGAAGAAAAGAAGAGGACGACATCGTTAGGAGATGGGAGGCGCCGAACCCGGACCGCGACGCCCATCGGACAGCACCGGGACCGTCCCTGGGTGAGTATAATATAACCTTTTTTTTCTTATCTTTCAGGACAGATCGGGGGCTTATCAACAGCATTACAGAATGCTGTAAATAAGCCCTTGATGCTGGTGGCCTTAGTTCATAGGCCAATTTTGGGGTGACAGATTCCCTTTAACCAACTGTAGTCTGATACCCCTAAATGATATTCTAAGTGACCAATTGCCTCCATAAGTCACATAATTAATAAATTGAGTCCACTTGTGTGTAATTTATTCTCCGTATAACTACAGCTGTTTTGTGAAGGCCTCAGATGTGTTTTGCGAAAATTAGAGATCAAACAGCATCATGAAAACCAAGGAACACACCAGTCAGGTCAGGAATAAAGTTGTGAAACAAAGTAAAGCAGGGTTAAGTTATAAAAAAATAGCCCAAGCTCTAAACATCTCACACTATACTTCTGAATCAATCATAAAAATAATGGAAGGGCTATAGTCCATGCAACTTGACATCCCAAGCAAGAAGAACACTAAGTAGAGAACCAGCCAAAAGGCCCATGGTCACCCTGGAGGAGCTGCAGAGATCCACAGCACAAGTGTGGGAATCTGTCCACAGAACAACTATTAGGCTGGAGTCACACATAACGTATAAAAAAAACGGTCCGTTTTACATGGATGAGAATCGAAAAAAATGTTCCCTGAACAGTGATCCGTATGTCATCCGTGTGCAGTGCAATGATGCGATTTTCTCGCATATAAGTGAGTTGCCCGCCAGGGCCGTGGAGTACCCGCTACCGGGTCCGGTGTTCACAAGGGGATGTCACGGTGGCGACCCGGTCCGTGGCCTTGGGCGCCCATGTAAAAGGGGAAATTGAATAAAGTTTATGTTCGTGACGCCACCTGGGGTATTCAGTCAGTGGGGACCGACACTGCTTTAAGGGGTCCTCTGGGGTGATGTTATGGCAGCTAGATGGTATAACTTTCCACAGGTGAAGTATATCCCCAGGGCTCCCGGTGTGTAGATGGAAGATGGTGAATGGTGCAGTAAAGAACAGGGACACAGGTTTGCAGTCTCTTTACCTGGTTTACTGAAGACTTCAGGCAGCCACAGTCCAGGGTACCAGATCACAGGGCAGGCAGGGTCCGGCGGGCTTGGAAGCGAATCCAGAGTTCCCCTTTACCAGGTGGAGTTAAAAGCCTTCCTCTAGCGCGGTGGTGTTGTAGTTCCTTACTGCCTATGGCTTCGGATAAGGTCCTCACAGTTCTTCTCTCTGTCCCCCATACAGGATAGGACAATACCTGTATGACAGGTAACTCGAGCCTTTTTACAGGGACTCTATCACGCCCTGGGCTCTATGTGTTACTGTGTCTTCAGGTGTGTGTGGCGGACAGGTAACTTGCAATTCAGCTGTCCTGCCGGTTTCTGATGTAAGTCTTAGAGTCCCTTACAACCTCGGTGTACCGGCTACCGGTTGTCTGCGCTTTGCCAGGGAGACAGTCTGCTCGCTGCTGTCTGGTGTCCTTGCTTGTGCCTTCGCTCTACTCTCTCACTGAACCATGTCTTTTCCTTCTGTATGTCCCTTTTTCCGGGGGCTGTAGTACTTCAGACTACACGGCCCGTTCAGACCTTCTGACATTTTATGTCGGTCTGCTCTCTCCTGTCTGACAATCTGACCTCACTTTGCCTCCAAACCACAATATACAGGGTGGAGCGCGGTAATTTGCTGATTTGGGAATGAAATAAAAAAATTTTGATCATTAGAAAAATTTATTTTATATTTTAAAGGGAACCTATCACCCCGTTTTTTAAAGATTAGATAAAAATAGTGTGAAATAGGGGCAGAGCTGGGCTTTACATTAGTGCCTTTTTGGTGCCTTTACACCCCCGTTAGGCTGCCGAAATACCTTTGTGAAGTGGCCGTTTTGTCCTGTCACTCAAGTTGGTCAGGTCGGATGGGCGTGGTCACAGCGCTGTTTCTCCCCCAGATCAGGCTCATCATTACGTTGGTGGCGTAGTGGTGTGCGCATGTCCAAGGTCCCGAATCCTGCACAGGGGAGTGAAAATAGCAGCGATGTCCGTTATTTCATTGGTGGTCGGTGGGCGCGGCCATCTTGCTTTGGCCGCGCGTGCGCAGAAGCGGCGCTCTGCTGGCCGCGGCTTCAGAAAAATGGCCGCGGGCATCCGCGCGTGCGCAGATGGCTATCGCGGCGGCCATTTTTGTGAAGCCGAGATGCGAACTCTGCTTCACGAAAATGGCCGCCGCGATAGCCATCTGCGCACGCGCGGATGCCCGCGGCCATTTTCCTGAAGCCGTGGCCAGCAGAGCGCCGCTTCTGCGCACGCGCGGCCAAAGCAACATGGCCGCGCCCACCGACCACCAATGAAATAACGGACATCGCTATTTTCACTCCCCTGTGCAGGATTCGGGACCTTGGACATGCGCACACCACTACGCCACCAACGTAATGATGAGCCTGATCTGGGGGAGAAACGGCGCTGTGACCACGCCCATCCGACCTGACCAACTTGAGTGACAGGACAAAACGGCCACTTCACAAAGGTATTTCGGCAGCCTAACGGGGGTGTAAAGGCACCGAAAAGGCAGTAATGTAAAGCCCAGCTCTGCCCCTATTTCACACTATTTTTATCTAATTTTTAAAAAACGGGGTGATAGGTTCCCTTTAATTATACTGAACAGTAATGGAATTTTTAAATTACATGGTTTTAAATAGTGTATCTGGCAAATGTCGACCTTCGCTATCCACACACTGCTGCATACGTTTTCTGAAGTTTTCATGAACTCTAACAAGCATGTCCACTGGTATTCTGCCAATTTCAGCTTCAATATTGTTCCTTAGGTCTTCCAAGGTGTTGGGACGGTTGATATACACCTTAGACTTCAGGTAACCCCAAAGGAAAAAATCGCATGGGGCTAAATCTGGTGAGCGTGCTGGCCAGTTCACATCTCCCCTCAAAGAGATAAGCCGTCCAGGAAACATTTGCCTCAAACAATTCATGGTAACCCTCGCTGTGTGTGCAGTGGCACCATCCTGTTGGAACCATGTATCCTCTAGTTCCATTGCCTCAAGAGCCGGCTGAAAATAATCCTGTATCATAGACAAGTACCGTTCGGAGTTCACAGTTATGGCACGACCGTTATCCTGAAAAAAGTAAAGACCAATGATGCCTACTCGTGATATGGCGCACCACACAGTGACGCGGTCCGAATGCAGAGGTCTCTCGTGAACTTCTCTGGGGTTTGTTTCACTCCAGTAACGCATATTTTGTTTGTTTACACACCCACTGAGGTGAAAATGTGCCTCATCAGAAAAAAACACAATTGCGTCACGGGGTATCGTTGCTAACATGTCTTCACAAGAGGTCCGCCGTGTCAAATAGTCCCGTGCTGACAATTGTTGGACCACGCACATTTTATACGGGTGAAAATTCAGTTCATCATGAAGAATCCGGTGGAGAGAACGTCTTGAAATGCCAAGAGCAAATGATTGCTTCCGAGCAGAGCGTTTCGGAGATTGCAGTACTGCTGCTCTAACTCTCTCGATGTTTTGTGGTGTTGTAATCCTTCTCTCAGGTCCCCTTCGTACACATGACACATTCCCTGCTGTTCTGAATGCATTCACCCAATTTACAATTGATTGCCGTCCAGGAACACGTCCGCGTGGAGGAACAGCGAATTGTAAACGAAAAGCACGCTGCACTGCAATGATCGAGTGGGCATTTGAAAAATACGCTTCAACACAAAATGACCTCTCCTCACGTGTCCACTGCATGATGGCAACTGAAAGGCGGAGGAATACAAATCTCCCATCAGCCACTGTAAGCCACACCCACTCTCCCCTCTCTTCGACCGACAGTGCCGCTACAGCATGTAGTGCAAAAAAGCAAATTACCGCGCTCCACCCTGTATATAGGGGAGTCACCTAGGAATAGGATAAGAAGCTCCCCCTTGTGGCCTGGAGTGTGAACATGTTGTGTGCATGTGATTACCTGATAAAAGATATCAAGTAGCAATGCTACTGTGACGACCAGGACCCTGGGGCGCCACACTCCCCCCCGTTAAATCCAGTATTCCCGGACTTTGAAAAGAAGAACAACAATACAGATTAGCAAAATTAGCAAAAAGACATACAAATTTTTGAATGCTGTAAACAAATAGAACAAGTTAATAGTGTAAACTGGAGCTTCCCTTTATGGGAGGAATTGATGCTTGAACGTTGCAGAACATATTTACATAGTATGCATACTTTCAGCAATAGAACTCATCCTATCAATAGCAATTACCCTTACGGGTATACTATCAAGATTTCTCTTTATTTAAAGTGCAAAAGAAATGTTATCTTTATTTTCTTCAAAGTGCAGAACTTTCCTACAGACGGTGACTACCCCTACGGGTATACTGCATCAGGTCCGCTTAATTCAAAAGTGCAACATTAGACATACTATAATCTTTAACACTTTCTGCACATATCATTATCAGGATCCAAGTTTCAACTTCAATTTTATTCACTATACTAACTCACTAATATATTAATTAACTTAAAATATCATTTTACCAAAGTGCAACACATTTAATTGGTCAAAAGTGCCGATTCAAATCTATCAAACTCTCTAGCATATCAGCTTCAATTCTTTGTAACTTTGCTAACTTCTGTCAGTACTGAGGTAGTGCATTCAACTGGGCAATTAATATTCAAGTCAATTAATAACTTTATAACAGCAGCAACGATGCGAGGGACCCGTCATAAACCTCCAACGTAGAACTTGGGCGGGCTACAAGGTGTGTATCCAGACCTGGAATCCTGCCGCGCCAAACGGATTTTTCTTCAGGTTTCTGTAAAACAAGGCAACTTTCACAGCCATATTAGAAACAGTCTCTTAAAAGCTTCTTTGTAAAACCAGTAGGAAGCACCTAAAGAGGTGCCAACTATTTACAGTGGAAAGATCATGATCATGCACAGTTCATTATTCGACAGTTCTTAGAAACAAATAATTGAACAATGAACGGTAACCTGACCAGGTTAGACAAAACTTTCAAACTTTTAACTGTTCACAGTCACATTTGTTTGATTTATTTTTGCTGTCTCCAAGGCAATATTTGGCGCTGAATAGTACCTGGCCTGGGAAGGCCTTGAGCCAAAGTTACTCCTGGTAACAAGTAGATGTCGTGGGTTTTAAATTCGTGTACGGTTAGGTCATGTCCTGCAATGGGGGTCTGTGTAGCCTGGGTACACGTGATGACTGGTGAGGTTGCCACTGCTGTTTCGGTCGTGGTTATAGTGCACTGTTGTGAAATTGGATTTTGGGCTCCCCCAGTGGCCACTGGTGGAATTGAACTGGTGTGCATCATCCCCTCTGTTCACCTGTTTCCATCAGGATGTGGGAGTCGCTATTTAACCTTGCTCCTCTGTCACTTCCATGCCGGTCAACATTGTAATCAGAAGCCTTTCTGTGCATGTTCCTGCTGCTAGACAACTCCCAGCTAAGTTGGACTTTAGTCCTCGTTTGTTTTTGCATTTTGTTCCAGTTCACAGCTGTAGTTTCGTTTCTGTGTCTGGAAAGCTCTTGTGATCTGAAATTGCCACTCTGATGTTATGAGTTAATACTAGAGTCTTAAAGTAATTTCAGGATGGTATTTTGATAGGGTTTTCAGCTGACCATGAAAGTGCCCTTTCTGTCTTCCTGCTATCTAGTAAGCGGACCTCAATTTTGCTAAACCTATTTTCATACTACGTTTGTCATTTCATCTAAAATCACCGCCAATATATGTGGGGGCCTCTGTCTGCCTATCGGGGAAGTTTCTCTAGAGGTGAGCCAGGACTATATTTTCCTCCGCCAGGATTAGTTAGTCCTCCGGCCGGCGCTGGGCGTCTAGGGATAAAAAACGTAGGCAACGCTACCCGGCTACTGTTAGTTGTGCGGCAGGTTTAGTTCATGGTCAGTTTAGTTTCCATCTTTCCAAGAGCTAGTACTTATGTTTGCTGGGCTATGTTCTCTTGCCATTGAGAACCATAACAGTTTGACCGGCCAAAAAAGGGTTAAATTAATTGACAGAGAAAGGAGAGAAAAGAGAAGTCTGCTGAAGATTTTTTTTTTTTTTTTTCCCTTCCCTTCAGTTCTGAGTGTGCTTGTAACTGAATCTCTTGCAAGTCTGCCTATATTGCAGCCTTTCTCTCTCTCTCTCTCCTTCTAATCCTGGAATGGCTCTGTGTTCACCTGTTTAAAATGGATATTCAGAGTTTAGCTGCAGGTTTGAATAATCTCACCACGAAAGTTCAAAATTTACAAGATTTTGTTGTTCATGTTCCTATATCTGAACCTAGAATTCCTTTGCCTGAATTTTTCTCGGGGAATAGATCTTGCTTTCAAAATTTCAAAAATAATTGCAAGTTGTTTTTGTCCCTGAAATCTCGCTCTGCTGGAGATCCTGCTCAGCAGGTCAGGATTGTGATTTCCTTGCTCCGGGGCGACCCTCAGGATTGGGCTTTTGCATTGGCTCCAGGGGATCCTGCGTTGCTCAATGTGGATGCGTTTTTTCTGGCCTTGGGGTTGCTTTATGAGGAACCTCAGTTAGAGCTTCAGGCGGAAAAGGCCTTGATGTCCCTATCTCAGGGGCAAGACGAAGCTGAAATATACTGCCAGAAATTCCGTAAATGGGCTGTGCTTACTCAGTGGAATGAGTGCGCCCTGGCGGCGAATTTCAGAGAGGGTCTCTCTGATGCCATTAAGGATGTTATGGTGGGGTTCCCTGTGCCTGCGGGTCTGAATGAGTCCATGACAATGGCTATCCAGATCGATAGGCGTCTGCGGGAGCGCAAACCTGTGCACCATTTGGCGGTGTCTACTGAGAAGACGCCAGAGAATATGCAATGTGATAGAATTCTGTCCAGAAGTGAACGGCAGAATTTAAGACGAAAAAATGGGTTGTGCTTCTATTGCGGTGATTCAACTCATGTTATATCAGCATGCTCTAAGCGTACTAAGAAGCTTGATAAGTCTGTTTCAATTGGCACTTTACAGTCTAAGTTTATTCTATCTGTGACCCTGATTTGTTCTTTATCGTCTATTACCACGGATGCTTATGTCGACTCTGGCGCCGCTTTGAGTCTTATGGATTGGTCCTTTGCCAAACGCTGTGGGTATGATTTGGAGCCTCTTGAAACTCCTATACCCCTGAAGGGGATTGACTCCACCCCATTGGCTAGTAATAAACCACAATACTGGACACAAGTAACTATGCGGATTAATCCGGATCATCAGGAGATTATTCGCTTTCTTGTGCTGTATAACCTACATGATGTGTTGGTGCTTGGATTGCCATGGCTGCAATCTCATAACCCAGTCCTTGACTGGAAAGCTATGTCTGTGTTAAGCTGGGGATGTAAGGGGACGCATGGGGACGTACCTGTGGTTTCCATTTCATCATCTATTCCCTCTGAGATTCCTGAATTCTTGACTGAATATCGTGACGTTTTTGAAGAACCTAAGCTTGGTTCATTACCTCCGCACCGGGAGTGCGATTGTGCCATAGATTTGATTCCGGGTAGTAAATACCCTAAGGGTCGTTTATTTAATCTGTCTGTGCCTGAACATGCTGCTATGCGAGAATATATAAAGGAGTCCTTGGAAAAGGGACATATTCGTCCTTCGTCATCTCCCTTAGGAGCCGGTTTTTTCTTTGTGGCTAAGAAAGATGGCTCTTTAAGACCGTGTATTGATTATCGGCTTTTGAATAAAATCACGGTTAAATATCAATATCCGTTGCCACTGCTGACTGATTTGTTTGCTCGCATAAAGGGGGCCAAGTGGTTCTCTAAGATAGATCTCCGTGGGGCGTATAATTTGGTGCGAATTAAGCAGGGGGATGAGTGGAAGACCGCATTTAATACGCCCGAGGGCCACTTTGAGTATTTGGTGATGCCTTTTGGTCTTTCAAATGCCCCTTCAGTCTTTCAGTCCTTTATGCATGACATTTTCCGTGATTATTTGGATAAATTTATGATTGTGTATCTGGATGATATTTTGATTTTTTCGGATGACTGGGACTCTCATGTCCAGCAGGTCAGGAGGGTTTTTCAGGTTTTGCGGTCTAATTCCTTGTGTGTGAAGGGTTCTAAGTGCGTTTTTGGGGTACAAAAGATTTCCTTTTTGGGATATATTTTTTCCCCCTCTTCCATCGAGATGGATCCTGTCAAGGTTCAGGCTATTTGTGATTGGACGCAACCCTCTTCTCTTAAGAGTCTTCAGAAATTTTTGGGCTTTGCTAACTTTTATCGTCGATTTATTGCTGGTTTTTCTGATGTTGTTAAACCATTGACTGATTTGACTAAGAAGGGTGCTGATGTTGCTGATTGGTCCCCTGCTGCTGTGGAGGCCTTTCGGGAGCTTAAGCGCCGCTTTTCTTCCGCCCCTGTGTTGCGTCAGCCTGATGTTGCTCTTCCTTTTCAGGTTGAGGTCGACGCTTCTGAAATCGGAGCTGGGGCAGTTTTGTCGCAGAGAAGTTCCGATTGTTCCGTGATGAGACCTTGTGCCTTTTTCTCGCGTAAATTTTCGCCCGCCGAGCGGAATTATGATGTTGGGAATCGGGAGCTTTTGGCCATGAAGTGGGCTTTTGAGGAGTGGCGTCATTGGCTTGAGGGGGCTAGACATCAGGTGGTGGTATTGACTGACCACAAAAATCTAATTTATCTTGAGTCCGCCAGACGCCTGAATCCTAGACAGGCGCGCTGGTCGTTGTTTTTCTCTCGGTTTAATTTTGTGGTGTCCTACCTGCCGGGTTCTAAGAATGTTAAGGCGGATGCCCTTTCTAGGAGTTTTGAGCCTGACTCCCCTGGTAACTCTGAACCTACAGGTATCCTTAAGGATGGAGTGATATTGTCTGCCGTTTCTCCAGACCTGCGGCGGGCCTTGCAGGAGTTTCAGGCGGATAGACCTGATCGTTGCCCACCTGGTAGACTGTTTGTTCCTGATGATTGGACCAGTAAAGTCATTTCTGAGGTTCATTCTTCTGCGTTGACAGGTCATCCTGGAATCTTTGGTACCAGGGATTTGGTGGCAAGGTCCTTCTGGTGGCCTTCCCTGTCTCAAGATGTGCGAGGCTTTGTGCAGTCTTGTGACGTTTGTGCTCGGGCCAAGCCTTGTTGTTCTCGGGCTAGTGGATTGTTGTTGCCCTTGCCTATCCCGAAGAGGCCCTGGACGCACATCTCTATGGATTTTATTTCGGATCTTCCTGTTTCTCAGAAGATGTCTGTCATCTGGGTGGTGTGTGACCGTTTCTCTAAGATGGTCCATTTGGTTCCCCTGCCTAAGTTGCCTTCTTCTTCCGAGTTGGTTCCTCTGTTTTTTCAAAATGTGGTCCGTTTGCATGGTATTCCGGAGAATATCGTTTCTGACAGAGGAACCCAATTCGTGTCTAGATTTTGGCGAGCATTCTGTGCTAGGATGGGCATAGATTTGTCTTTCTCGTCTGCTTTCCATCCTCAGACTAATGGCCAGACCGAGCGGACGAATCAGACCTTGGAGACATATTTGAGGTGTTTTGTGTCTGCAGATCAGGATGATTGGGTTGCTTTTTTGCCTTTAGCGGAGTTTGCCCTCAATAATCGGGCCAGCTCTGCCACCTTGGTGTCTCCTTTTTTCTGTAATTCGGGGTTTCATCCTCGATTTTCTTCTGGTCAGGTGGAATCTTCGGATTGTCCTGGAGTGGATGCTGTGGTGGAGAGGTTGCATCAGATTTGGGGGCAGGTAGTGGACAATTTGAAGTTGTCCCAGGAGAAGACTCAGCTTTTTGCCAACCGCCGGCGTCGGGTTGGTCCTCGGCTTTGTGTTGGGGACTTGGTGTGGTTGTCTTCTCGTTTTGTCCCTATGAGGGTTTCTTCTCCTAAGTTTAAGCCTCGGTTCATCGGCCCGTACAAGATATTGGAGATTCTTAACCCTGTGTCCTTCCGTTTGGACCTCCCTGCATCTTTTTCTATTCATAATGTTTTTCATCGGTCATTGTTGCGCAGGTATGAGGTACCGGTTGTGCCTTCCGTTGAGCCTCCTGCTCCGGTGTTGGTTGAGGGCGAGTTGGAGTACGTTGTGGAAAAAATCTTGGACTCCCGTGTTTCCAGACGGAAACTCCAGTATCCGGTCAAATGGAAGGGATACGGTCAGGAGGATAATTCTTGGGTGACTGCCTCTGATGTTCATGCCTCCGATCTGGTCCGTGCCTTTCATAGGGCTCATCCTGATCGCCCTGGTGGTTCTGGTGAGGGTTCGGTGCCCCCTCCTTGAGGGGGGGGTACTGTTGTGAAATTGGATTTTGGGCTCCCCCGGTGGCCACTGGTGGAATTGAACTGGTGTGCATCATCCCCTCTGTTCACCTGTTTCCATCAGGATGTGGGAGTCGCTATTTAACCTTGCTCCTCTGTCACTTCCATGCCGGTCAACATTGTAATCAGAAGCCTTTCTGTGCATGTTCCTGCTGCTAGACAACTCCCAGCTAAGTTGGACTTTAGTCCTCGTTTGTTTTTGCATTTTGTTCCAGTTCACAGCTGTAGTTTTGTTTCTGTGTCTGGAAAGCTCTTGTGATCTGAAATTGCCACTCTGATGTTATGAGTTAATACTAGAGTCTTAAAGTAATTTCAGGATGGTATTTTGATAGGGTTTTCAGCTGACCATGAAAGTGCCCTTTCTGTCTTCCTGCTATCTAGTAAGCGGACCTCAATTTTGCTAAACCTATTTTCATACTACGTTTGTCATTTCATCTAAAATCACCGCCAATATATGTGGGGGCCTCTGTCTGCCTATCGGGGAAGTTTCTCTAGAGGTGAGCCAGGACTATATTTTCCTCT
The DNA here is from genome assembly GCF_051348905.1 of Ranitomeya variabilis. Classification (NCBI taxonomy): domain Eukaryota; kingdom Metazoa; phylum Chordata; class Amphibia; order Anura; family Dendrobatidae; genus Ranitomeya; species Ranitomeya variabilis. Next base: position 218,675,342 of record NC_135232.1, on the reverse strand, counting down.
GCCAGGATTAGTTAGTCCTCCGGCCGGCGCTGGGCGTCTAGGGATAAAAAACGTAGGCAACGCTACCCGGCTACTGTTAGTTGTGCGGCAGGTTTAGTTCATGGTCAGTTTAGTTTCCATCTTTCCAAGAGCTAGTACTTATGTTTGCTGGGCTATGTTCTCTTGCCATTGAGAACCATAACAGTGCACACATGTTATGACCCCAATGGCGAGGGTCTCAGAGGAACAAGTAAGTCTGCGAAGTACAAAAATCCAGCTCATAGGGCAGTGGTAACTGGGTTGACCATATATCTACTCCTAACGCCAACACTAGAAGTAGCCGGGGAACATGCCTACGTTGGTCGCTAGATGTCTCGCGCCAGCCGGAGGACTAACTACCGCTAGAAGAGGAAAACAAAGACCTCTCTTGCCTCCAGAGAATAGACCCCAAAAGTTGGATACAAGCCCCCCACAAATAATAACGGTGAGGTAAGAGGAAATGACAAACACAGAGATGAACTAGGTTTAGCAAAGAGAGGCCCACTTACTAATAGCAGAATGTAGTAAGATAACTTATATGGTCAACAAAAACCCTATCAAAAATCCACACAGGAAATTCAAGAACCCCCGAACCGTCTAACGGCCCGGGGGGAGAACTCCAGCCTCCCTAGAGCTTTCAGCAAGGTTAGGATACAGATTATGTACAAGCTGGACAAAAATGCAAACAAAAACAAATAGCAAAAAGCAAGAAAGCAGACTTAGCTTAATCTAGCAGGAACCAGGATCAGTAGACAAGAGCACAACAGATTAGCTCTGATTACAACGTTGCCAGGCATTGAACTGAAGGTCCAGGGAGCTTATATAGCAACACCCCTGACCTAACGACCAGGTGAGCATACAAGGGATGGCAGACATTCCCAGAGTCAAATCACTAGTAACCACTAGAGGGAGCCAAAAAGGTAAATTCACAACAGTACCCCCCCCTTAGTGAGGGGTCACCGAACCCTCACCAAGACCACCAGGGCGATCAGGATGAGCGGTGTGAAAGGCACGAACCAAATCGGCCGCATGCACATCAGAGGCGACCACCCAGGAATTATCCTCCTGACCATAGCCCTTCCACTTGACCAGGTACTGAAGCCTCCGCCTGGAGAGATGAGAATCTAAGATCTTCTCCACCACGTACTCCAACTCGCCCTCAACCAACACCGGAGCAGGAGGCTCAGCAGAAGGGACCACAGGCACAACGTACCGCCGCAACAAGGACCTATGAAATACGTTGTGAATGGCAAACGACACCGGAAGATCCAGGCGAAAGGATACAGGATTAAGGATTTCCAATATCTTGTAAGGACCAATGAAGCGAGGCTTAAATTTGGGAGAGGAGACCTTCATAGGAACAAATCGAGAAGACAGCCATACCAAATCCCCAACGCGAAGTCGGGGACCCACACCGCGGCGGCGGTTGGCAAAACGCTGAGCCTTCTCCTGTGACAACTTCAAGTTGTCCACCACATGACTCCAGATCCGCTGCAACCTATCCACCACAGAATCCACCCCAGGACAGTCAGAAGGCTCCACATGTCCCGAGGAAAAACGAGGATGGAAACCAGAGTTGCAGAAAAATGGCGAAACCAAGGTGGCGGAACTAGCCCGATTATTAAGGGCAAATTCAGCCAACGGCAAGAAGGTCACCCAATCATCCTGATCAGAAGAGACAAAACACCTCAAATAAGCCTCCAGAGTCTGATTAGTTCGCTCCGTTTGTCCGTTAGTCTGGGGATGAAAAGCGGACGAAAACGACAAATCAATGCCCATCCTACCACAAAAGGATCGCCAGATCCTGGAAACAAACTGGGATCCTCTGTCCGACACAATATTCTCAGGAATGCCGTGCAAACGAACCACGTTCTGGAAGAACACAGGAACCAGATCAGAAGAGGAGGGCAGCTTAGGCAAAGGAACCAAATGGACCATCTTGGAGAAACGATCACATATCACCCAGATGACAGACATGCCCTGAGACACCGGAAGATCAGAAATGAAATCCATAGAGATGTGTGTCCAAGGTCTCTTCGGGACAGGCAAGGGCAAGAGCAACCCGCTGGCACGAGAACAGCAAGGCTTAGCTCGAGCACAAGTTCCACAGGACTGCACAAATGACCGCACATCCCTTGACAAGGAAGGCCACCAAAAGGACCTGGCCACCAGATCTCTGGTGCCAAAAATTCCCGGGTGCCCTGCCAACACTGAGGAATGAACCTCGGAAATGACTCTACTGGTCCATTTAGCAGGCACAAACAATCTGTCAGATGGACAAGAGTCAGGCCTACCAGCCTGAAATCTCTGCAACACACGCCGCAGATCAGGAGAAATAGCTGACAAGATAACTCCTTCCTTAAGAATACCCACAGGTTCAGCGACTCCAGGAGCATCAGGCACAAAGCTCCTAGACAGAGCATCGGCCTTCACATTCTTAGAACCTGGTAAATACGAGACCACAAAGTCAAAACGGGAGAAAAACAATGACCAGCGGGCCTGTCTAGGATTCAGGCGTTTAGCAGACTCGAGATACATCAGATTTTTGTGATCAGTCAAGACCACCACACGATGCTTAGCACCCTCGAGCCAATGACGCCACTCCTCAAATGCCCACTTCATGGCCAACAACTCCCGATTGCCCACATCATAATTTCGCTCTGCCGGCGAAAACTTCCTGGAGAAAAAGGCACAAGGTCTCATAGTAGAGCAACCAGGGCCTCTCTGCGACAAAACGGCCCCTGCCCCAATCTCCGAAGCATCCACCTCCACCTGAAAGGGAAGTGAGGTGTCAGGTTGGCACAAAACAGGCGCCGAAGTAAACCGGCGTTTCAACTCCTGGAAAGCCTCCACGGCAGCAGGAGCCCAGTTAGCCACATCAGAGCCTTTCTTGGTCATATCCGTCAATGGTTTAACAACGCTAGAAAAATTTGCGATAAAACGACGGTAGAAGTTAGCAAAACCCAAGAACTTCTGAAGACTCTTAACTGACGAGGGTTGAGTCCAATCATGAATAGCTCGGACCTTGACTGGGTCCATCTCCACAGCAGAAGGGGAAAAAATGAACCCCAAAAAGGGAACCCTCTGTACACCAAAGAGACACTTTGAGCCTTTAACAAACAAAGAATTTTCACGCAAAATCTTAAAAACCATCCTGACCTGCTCCACATGCGAGTCCCAATCATCAGAAAAAAACAGAATATCATCCAGATAAACAATCAAAAATTTATCCAGATACTTCCGGAAAATGTCATGCATGAAGGACTGAAAAACTGAAGGTGCATTAGAGAGCCGAAATGGCATCACCAAGTACTCAAAATGACCTTCGGGCGTATTGAATGCGGTTTTCCATTCATCGCCTTGCTTAACGCGCACAAGGTTGTACGCACCACGAAGGTCTATCTTGGTGAACCACTTGGCACCTTTAATCCGGGCAAACAAGTCTGACAACAGCGGCAAAGGATACTGAAATTTGACAGTGATCTTGTTTAAAAGCCGATAGTCAATACAAGGCCTCAAAGATCCGTCCTTTTTGGCCACAAAAAAAAATCCCGCACCAAGAGGGGAAGAAGAAGGACGGATATGCCTCTTCTCAAGAGACTCCTTGATATATGAACGCATCGCGGTATGTTCAGGTACCGACAAATTAAACAGTCTCCCCTTAGGAAACTTACTGCCAGGAATCAAATCTATTGCACAGTCACATTCCCTATGAGGAGGCAGTGCACTGGACTTAGACTCGCTGAAGACATCCTGATAATCAGACAAATACGCCGGAACTTCCGAAGGCGTAGAAGAAGCAATAGACAAGGGCAGGGAATCTCCATGAATTCCATGGCAGCCCCAACTTGACACCGACATTGCCTTCCAGTCCAAGACTGGATTATGGGTCTGTAACCATGGCAAACCCAAAACAACCAAATCATGCATCTTATGCAGAACAAGAAAACGTATCACCTCCCGATGTTCGGGAGTCATGCACATGGTAACCTGTGTCCAAAACTGCGGTTTATTTTTTGCCAAAGGCGTAGCATCAATACCCCTAAGAGGGATAGGATTTTCTAATGGCTCCAGAACAAAACCGCAGCGCTTGGCAAATGACAGATCCATCAGACTCAGGGCAGCACCTGAGTCTACAAACGCCATGACAGGATACGATGACAGTGAGCAAATCAAAGTTACAGATAGAATAAATTTAGGTTGCAAATTACCAATGGCGACAGGACTAACAACCCTAGTAAGACGTTTAGAGCATGCTGAGATAACATGTGTAGAATCACCACAGTAGTAACACAAGCCATTCTGGCGTCTATGAATTTTCCGCTCATTTCTAGTCAGGATTCTATCACATTGCATTAAATCAGGTGCCTGTTCAGACAACACCATGAGGGAATTTGCGGTTTTGCGCTCCCGCAACCGCCGGTCGATTTGAATTGCCAGGGCCATGGAATCATTCAGACCTGTGGGAATGGGAAAACCCACCATCACATTCTTAATGGCTTCAGAAAGGCCATTTCTGAAATTTGCAGCCAATGCACACTCGTTCCACTGGGTCAGCACGGACCATTTCCGAAATTTTTGGCAATACACTTCAGCCTCGTCCTGGCCCTGAGACATAGCCAGCAAGGCTTTTTCTGCCTGAATCTCAAGATTGGGTTCCTCATAAAGCAAACCGAGCCCCAGAAAAAACGCATCAATATCAGCCAATGCCGGATCTCCTGGCGCCAGCGAGAAGGCCCAATCCTGAGGGTCGCCCCGTAAAAAAGAAATAACAATTTTCACTTGCTGAGCGGAGTCTCCAGATGAACAGGGTCTCAGGGACAAAAACAATTTACAATTATTCCTGAAATTTCTAAATTTAAATCGGTCTCCGGAAAACAGTTCAGGAATCGGTATCTTAGGTTCTGACATAGGATTTCTGATAACATAATCTTGTATGCCCTGCACACGAGCAGTAAGCTGGTCCACACCTGTAATCAAGGTCTGGACATTCATGTCTGCAGCAAACACAAGCCACTCAGAGGTAAAGGGGAAAAGAAAAAAAAATGAGAAAGAGAAAAAAAACCTCAGAATTTTATTTCTTATAATCCCGCTTCTGCAATGCATTTAACATTTAATACTGGCCTGGCAAACTGTTATGACCCCAATGGCGAGGGTCTCAGAGGAACAAGTAAGTCTGCGAAGTACAAAAATCCAGCTCATAGGGCAGTGGTAACTGGGTTGACCATATATCTACTCCTAACGCCAACACTAGAAGTAGCCGGGGAACATGCCTACGTTGGTCGCTAGATGTCTCGCGCCAGCCGGAGGACTAACTACCCCTAGAAGAGGAAAACATAGACCTCTCTTGCCTCCAGAGAATAGACCCCAAAAGTTGGATACAAGCCCCCCACAAATAATAACGGTGAGGTAAGAGGAAATGACAAACACAGAGATGAACTAGGTTTAGCAAAGAGAGGCCCACTTACTAATAGCAGAATGTAGTAAGATAACTTATATGGTCAACAAAAACCCTATCAAAAATCCACACTGGAAATTCAAGAACCCCCGAACCGTCTAACGGCCCGGGGGGAGAACTCCAGCCTCCCTAGAGCTTCCAGCAAGGTTAGGATACAGATTATGTACAAGCTGGACAAAAATGAAAACAAAAACAAATAGCAAAAAGCAAGAAAGCAGACTTAGCTTAATCTAGCAGGAACCAGGATCAGTAGACAAGAGCACAACAGATTAGCTCTGATTACAACGTTGCCAGGCATTGAACTGAAGGTCCAGGGAGCTTATATAGCAACACCCCTGACCTAACGACCAGGTGAGCATACAAGGGATGGCAGACATTCCCAGAGTCAAATCACTAGTAACCACTAGAGGGAGCCAAAAAGGTAAATTCACAACACACACAGTCGTCTTTGTGATTATTTGAGAGGCTGGTGTCACAGTGGGAGTGGTAGTGGTGGTGGCCACTTTGGCACTAGGTGGCGCTGCTGGTGTCTTAGGCCTGGTTTCCTTTACTTTAGGAACAGTGTCTCTTAATTTCCTGACTTTTAAGGCATACCACCCTTTGCCACCAAAATGCCTGGTGTAAGTCACTGTGTCGCCAGGATACAGGTCCCTGTCCGGGTGTCCTTCTCTGAGGTGAGACTCCACGTCTCTCCTATTGACAAACACTTCAGCGTACAGGCCTGGCTCCTTAAGAAACCCCCATCCTCTTTTCCGTTTAAAGGCCACTACAGTGCCCTGCCTCAACGGGGCCTGATATATTTGTTTGTCCTTCCGGGCCTGAGCCTTAGTGTACAGATCGTGTTCATCAAACGCTTTGCACCCAGCCTGGTATTCCTTGTCCTTTTTCTCCCACTTATAGGCGAGCTGCTGTTGGTACTCCTCCCAGCTTAGACTTCCATGACCTCTCCTTCCTTCCTTTCTGTCCCGGGGAACCACATCAGATCAGTCCCAGGGTTCACCCAGCGGTATACAGTCTTTTCTGCGTATAGCTCACTTGGCAGATTAGTGGGCTGGATCGGGGCCTTTATGAAATGTTCCATCCCCGTGGCCTGGTCCCATTCCCCCAAGATCTGAATCCGTCTGGATCCATAACGGGGTGGTGCAGCTAGGTGGGCCCACTAGGAGTCCTCGGCTACCGGGGCAGGGTCAGTCTCCTTACCTGCCGCTGCGGTTTCTCTGGTGCCGGTCTTCTCTGCTGGAATCAGGGGCCGTCGGACGGGATGCGGTTCCTGCTGCTTTTCTCCTTGCGCCACCTTCCACATGGTCTCAGCGTTCAGCTGCATCCGCAGGAGCTGTTTGATGAGTTCTTCCACTCCGGCTTGCAGGAGTTCGGGGACTGCTGGTGACGGCTCGCCGCGGCTTCCATCCAGGTGGCTGGGGGTGTCCTCCGCTTCCACCCCACACTCTGGGCTGCTCACCATGTCGTCCTCCACATTGCTGTTAGCGTCCTCCTCTGGTTCCTGCTCTCTCCTTCAGGGGCAGAGCTTCTTCTTTGTCTTTCTTCCGCCATTCAGGATCTGCATGGTACAGTAGTGTTTGGAGTGGGCGGCCATTATTTTAGGAATAGGATCAAAAGCTCCACCTTGTGGTCTGGAGTGTGAACATGTTGTGTGCATGTGATTACCTGATAAAAGACATCCTTCATCGCTTTCAAACGTAACATCACTCTCCCCATGAGGAAAGCAATGCTACTGTGGTGACCAGGACCCTGGGGCGCCACATAAGCATCCGTGTGACATCCATATGACATCCGTATGGCGAGATTCTCTCGCCGGCTTGCAAAATGGACATATGATGGATCCATGGGCTCAAATATTCATGAAAACATATATACAGTCTATATATATATATATATATATATATATATATATATATATATATATATATATATATATATAAATATATATATATATACACACACATATATATATATATATATATACACTCACCGGCCACTTTATTAGGTACACCATGCTAGTAACGGGTTGGACCCCCTTTTGCCTTCAGAACTGCCTCAATTCTTCGTGGCATAGATTCAACAAGGTGCTGGAAGCATTCCTCAGAGATTTTGGTCCATATTGACATGATGGCATCACACAGTTGCCGCAGATTTGTCGGCTGCACATCCCAAAGATGCTCCATACAAGGCAGGATGGATCCATGCTTTCATGTTGTTTACGCCAAATTCTGACCCTACCATCCGAATGTCGCAGCAGAAATCGAGACTCATCAGACCAAGCAACGTTTTTCCAATCTTCTACTGTCCAATTTCGATGAGCTTGTACAAATTGTAGCCTCAGTTTCCTGTTCTTAGCTGAAAGGAGTGGTACCCGGTGTGGTCTTCTGCTGCTGTAGCCCATCTGCCTCAAAGTTCGACGCACTGTGCGTTCAGAGATGCTCTTAGGCCTACCTTGGTTGTAACGGGTGGCGATTTGAGTCACTGTTGCCTTTCTATCAGCTTGAACCAGTCTGCCCATTCTCCTCTGACCTCTGGCATCAACAAGGCATTTCCGCCCACAGAACTGCCGCTCACTGGATTTTTTTTCTTTTTCGGACCATTCTCTGTAAACCCTAGAGATGGTTGTGCGTGAAAATCCCAGTAGATCAGCAGTTTCTGAAATACTCAGACCAGCCCTTCTGGCACCAACAACCATGCCACGTTCAAAGGCACTCAAATCACCTTTCTTCCCCATGCTAATGCTCGGTTTGAACTGCAGGAGATTGTCTTGACCATGTCTACATGCCTAAATGCACTGAGTTGCCGCCATGTGATTGGCTGATTAGAAATTAAGTGTTAACAAGAAGTTGGACAGGTGTACCTAATAAAGTGGCCGGTGAGTGTATATATATATATATATATATATATATATACACACTGTATATATATATATATATATATATATATATACACACAGTATATATATATATATATCAGTGAGACACATATAGATATATATCTTTATATTTCATACAGCGCTAGATAGCAGAATAGCCGGTAATTCATTTGTCGGCTTTTGCTAAATCATTACAGAACCCGACAGGATATGAGAGATAGTTTACATACAGTAAACCATTGCATATCTGTTAGATTTTTATATGTCCCTAACTAATAATGTTATTAGTGTGTGTGTGTAACATTTTGGAGCTGTAGGTGTTAAATTAAAGGATTAATTCACAGAAAAAACTGGCGTGGGCTCCAACGCAATTTTCTCCACCAGAGAGGGAAAGCCAGTGACTGAGGGCAGAGATTAATAGCCCAGAGAGGGACCGTGGTTATTGCCCCCCCGACTAAAAAAATCTGCCCCCAGCCACTTGAATCTTTTGTCAGATTCAAGTTATTTCTGTGACCATTGTGGGTTTTTTTGTCATTAAACAAGGGGTACCAACAATTTTGACCACGTGTGTAACTCAACACCATGTTGCCAGAAAGAGTCAGGGGGCCCATACACATAAGACTGTCAGCCGATCCCGACAGATTCAGAGGGTTTGGTTGACGTTAGTCTAATGTGCATGGGGGCCTTAAAGGGAAGGTGCCACCAGTTTTTTTTGTAGTTTGTTTTTTTGTGAAATTTAAGCTTAAAATAGTAAATAAAATGTATTAATGCAATGTTTGCACTGTTTGCAAACATTTCTATATGAAAAATATTATATATTTTCTTACAAATATATATATTGACCACTAGGGGGAGCACTTTCCGTTTTAGACCTCAAGCAGCTATAGTAAGACTTACCAGCTTTACTGTTAGCTGGAAAATTGGGGCAGTAACTGCTGACATCAGCATTTCCCTCCCCTTTTGGGTGGTCTAACATCCCTGGGGCAGAATGAAGAGCAGCATCACAGGGCAGAGCCATTTTGTGTGTGACTGCTCTGTGATCTGCTATCACCAGCAGTTACTGCATCAGAAACACAGCTACAGAATTTACAAAAGAGCAGAACACAGTGGGCTCAGCAGCATGGTGGACTGAGGAAGAGTGAAGACATGTGGTGTGTATGTATGGAGCAGCTTCTCTTCTGCAATAGAGAGTAAAGGCCCCGTCTCACTAAGCGATTTACCAACGATCACGACCAGCGATACTACCTGGCCGTGATCGTTGGTAAGTCGCTGTGTGGTCGCTGGGGAGCTGTCACACAGACCGCTCTCCCCAGCGACCAACGATCAGGGGAACGACTTCGGCATCGTTGAAACTGTCATCAACGATGCCGAAGTCCCCCTGCAGCACCCGGTAACCAGGGTAAACATCGGGTTACTAAGCGCAGGGCCGCGCTTAGTAACCCGATGTTTACCCTGGTTACCAAAAAAAACAAACAGTACATACTCGCCTTTCGGTGTCCAGGTCCCTTGCCGTCTGCTTCCTGCTCTGACTGAGCCGCCGTACACTGAGAGCAGAGCGCAGCGGTGACGTCACTGCTGTGCTCTCACTTCTCACTGTACGGCCGGGAGTCAGTGAGAGCAGGAAGCAGACGGCAAGGGACCTGACGGACATCAGAAGGCGAGTATGTAGTGTTTGTTTTTTTTTACATTTACGCTGGTAACCAGGGTAAACATCGGGTTACTAAGCGCGGCCCTGCGCTTAGTAACCCGATGTTTACCCTGGTTACCAGTGAAGACATCGCTGGATCGGTGTCACACACACCGATTCAGCAATGTCAGCGGGGCCTCAACGACCAAAAAAAGGTCCAGGCCATTCCGACACGACCAGCGATCTCGCAGCAGGGGCCTGATCGCTGGTACGTGTCACACATAGCGAGATCGCTATGGAGGTCGCTGTTGCGTCACAAAACTTGTGACTCAGCAGCGATCTCGCTAGCGATCTCGCTATGTGAGACGGGGCCTTTAGTGGAGCTCGGCAGAGAGCACTGGGCTATAATAAAATGGCAGCCAGTCACACCTACAGCAGTGAATTGTGCAGCCCACAGAGGCGTGCCCAGTTCAATGCTAATGCTGCTGCAATGTTAAGAGATAGGAGATAATAGACCGGCGCTGACCCTATGTCCATGGGGTGCCGTAAAATGACACTGATGGTGTCGTGAACTGCTGTGAAGCCAAGATGTCAGCCCCCAGTGCCTTCTTTAAACTCATATAACACACGAAATCTGTTTCACATGCATTTAAAACTTGGTTATAGCAGCATGTTATGCTACATTACAGTGATTTATTAATGATCTACAAATGCGGTACCTTCCCTTTAAGATTGCTAAATTATATTTTGTGCCCCCCCTTGGGACAGGCTGACTGAACTGATGACTGTCTTTCTACATTGGCAATATAAGTAATGGCAGTTCAATAAAAAAAAAAACAACATTCTGGAATTAAAAAAATGGTGAATAATTCCTCTGAATTGAAGTCATAAGATTCTTAGTGTGTGCTACATGACACGTTAATCGCTCTATTGTTAAACAGGACTGAATGAAAATCTGTTCTCCTTTTTGTAAAACAAATATAGAAAAAGCATCAATGCCAAAACAGACTGAGCATTTTCTGACTTACGCTACTTTCACACTAGCGTCGGTACGGGGCCATCGCGCTGCGTCGGCCCGACGTACTGACGCATACTGTGCAAGCGCCGCACAACGGGGGCAGCAGATGCTGTTTTTCCACGCATCCGCTGCCCCATTGTGAGGTGCGGGGAGGTGGGGGCGGAGTTCCGGCATGCGCGGTCGGAAATGGCGGACCGTCGGCACAAAAAACCATTACATGTAACGTCTTTTGCTGCCGGCGGTCCGCCACAACACGACGCAACCGTCGTACGATGGTTGCGACGTGTGTCAATACGTCGCAATGCGTCGCTAATGTTAGTCTATGGGGAAAAAACGCATCCTGCAGAAGACTTTGCAGGATGCGTTTTTTCGCCAATACGACGCATTGCGACGTATGCAAAAAAACGCTAGTGTGAAAGTAGCCTTAGGGGAATGAAGCCTCGGCAAAGACTGCAGTACCTTTTCCAAGCACATTTAACGATGACTGCTGCTGTCAGGCTGCCAACATCTTGCACACAGCTACTGGCTCCAGATCAACATGCTGCAGAGGTCTCTTTTCACAAGAGCATTTTCAGAGAAAACTCAATTGCTCTGCTATTTACTCAATACAGTTGTATCACTTGTATTATTGGCAGCCTTTATCCCAATGTCAAGCTTCGGTCTTTCCATGGATTTGTTAACATAGCACCAGTGTCAGACTGGGGTGCCAAAGGCCCACCAGTAACTGACTTTGGGGCCCACTTTTCACCTGCATACAAATAATACACGACCCTCGTTCACAAATTTACCTATATATCTATAAAATAATAAACTGGGTAGTTTGGCTAATGAATGAGATGCTGTTTTTTTATATACAGAGTGAATAAAGTGAATTATGACAAGTACTGCCCATACAGTGGGGTTGGTGGCCCAGATCTGCACAGGGGCCCACTGGGGGATTCCCTTGTTCCCCTATGGGCCAGTCCGAGCCTGGATAGCATTATCAGAACCGCAGCTGCCTATGGTATCTTTATGGCATAATCATGCACATATCTATAGTGCTTACAGAGTATTATCAGCCTCATATGATGTGGCCAGTACTATAAATTACTTGTGTTATATTTGAGCGCCCTGTAAGGCTATGTTTCCATTGTCAGTAATTCCTGCGCTTTGGTCGCAGCGGATACCCTGCTCCGCTCAAAGCGCCGCCCCCTGTTTCTGGATGTGTTCATTGAACACATGGGTAATCACCGCATCGTATTCATAGACTGTGTTATTATCTTGTGGAGACGAGGCGTCGCCGCAAGATAAATAGACATGTTGTGGTCAGGAATGACGCGCCGCATGTCCGGTTGCGGATGCGGCCCTGCATGCATAGTGGAGATGGGATTTCATAAAATCCCTCCACTATGCTGAAACATCTGGACGCTGTGGATTGGACACTGCGGCTGTACGCAGCATCCAATCCGTAGCAAATCCTGAACAAATCCTTAACGTGAAAACATACCCTTATGGCTATTGCATTGGGGAACAAGTGTTACATCTTCGCTTCCACCGCGGCTCCCTGCTCCCTCTTGCTCTCACCTGTCTTCGGCACCTCGGCGCGCCTTCCTTGCCGCGGGTTCCCGTCCGGCGTCTTCTCATCTGCGTGCGCGCCCGGACTCTGCTCCTCCCCGGCTGCGCGCACATGCTCGGTTCAGCGCTGTGCGCGTACGTCTCTGAGAGTGTCCCTGCCGCTCTATCTTCTCCTCTCTTTTCCCTGGAGGACCTCAACCCGGAAGTGCTCACAGCGCTGGCCTTATTAGTCCGCCTCTTCCTTCCAACCTCGCCTTGTGAGCATTTGTACTTGCAACTGACCTTGGCCGCACTATTGTCCTGCTTCTCATTTGCCTGACCTTGTGCTTCTTTCTCTATTTCCCTAGGTCCTGTCCTAGGTCCTCATCCAGTCTACCTCCACGTAGTCCTGCTTGCTTGTCCGCTTCCACTGCACCGTCCTTGCTTCACTCTCCAGCCAGTCCTCAGTTATCTTCCGGTTTCGTGCTTCTCTCTTGTACCACTTCACCATCCTGTCTTATCTCTTTTAGTCTGGTATATCCTCCTGGTTCCTATTTCTTGCCTTCTCACCCTGTCTTCCAGCTGCCGTGGCAATAGTCTCTTATGGGTCTGCCCCTAATGCTCCCTGTATAGGGTGCGGTTCCATCTGGTCAGCTCGCCTGTGGGAGGATCGTTGTCACGGTCCAGTGGGTCCACCCCTTTGTTCCTTTCTACGTCTCCGTCATTGTCACACTAGTCACAGCAGTAGTAGTTACAGGACTGCACTCGGATGACATCTGAGTGCAGCCTGATTCTTACAGTATCACAAGGCCATGGACCCCGCTGGAGTTTCCGCTACCCAAAAGGAGCTACTTTTCTTACAAGAAAACCAGACCAGGATTATGTCCTTTCTTAAGAATATGGAGTCCCGTCTCTCGTCCTGGCCACCAGACCACCGATCCTGGTAACGCTTCCCAGTTGGCTGCTCTCCAGCAGGAGCTTGCCCAGCAACGAGACACTCAGTCTCATATTTTGAATTTCATGGCCTCGGTGGATAACCGGCTTCTCTCTCTCCAGACCTCCGCCTCCGCTCCCGTCCAAGCCCTTCCATCACATTCCTCGCCCCGTTTGGCTAGACCTCCTCGGTATAGTGGGGATCCTAAGTTGTGCCGTGGGTTTCTCAACCAGTGTCAACTACATTTTGAGCTGTCACCACTACTATACCCTACTGACCGTGCTAAGGTGGCCTTTGTGGTCTCCCATTTGGAAGGTGAGGTGTTGGCTTGGGTTAATCCCCTCTGGGAACGTGACGACCCTCTAGTCTCTCAACTCACTCCATTCCTGGATACCTTTCGTAAGGTATTCGATGAACCCGGGCGTCTCGTTTCTACGACTGAATCCCTCTTCAACCTTCACCAGGGCATTAGTACTGTAGGTCAATATGCCATTCGGTTCCGCACGCTCTCCTCAGATTTGGGTTGGAACAATGAAGCTTTGGTAGGGGCTTTTTGGTGAGGACTGTCTCCTCGTATAAAAGATGAGTTGGCAGGACAAGATACTCCCACCTTATTGGAAGACCTGATTTCCTTGGCTACTCGCATAGATTTACGCTTCCAAGAGCGTACCCGCGAGGTCACCAGAGAGAGAAGACCTCCTCGATTGTCCTCTGCTGTGTGAGGTTCTAATTACTCCCAACCCGCTTCTGTACCTTCTTCTTCCTCTCCAGAGCCCATGCAGGTAGATCGTCTCAAGCCCGCAGAACTTCGCCGCAAGGAGAGACTCGCATAGGGCCTTTGCTTCTATTGCGGCAGCGCCTCTTATCTCCTGCGTTCTTGTCCTCTGAAGCCGGGAAACGCCTCCGCCTAGGACAGGTAAGAGAGGTCTTCCTAGGTAACCATGAATCCTCTCCCCCTTTGACTCTTTCTGTTTTATTGCATTTGGGTTCCAGTCGTTTTTCTCTGGAGGCGTACATTGATTCGGGAGCGGCAGGGAATTTTGTACAACTTGAAGCTGTAGAGAGACTTGGGATACCTGTCAGACCCTTGGAGACTCCTTGGCAAGTAGCTTCAGTGGACGGTCAGCCTTTGCGGGAGACCATCAACCTGGTTACCGAAGAACTGGAACTTCAAATTGGGGCTTTACACCGAGAGAGATTGGCTTTCTACGTTCTGCCTTCGTTGTCTCACACTTTCCTTTTGGGACTCCCTTGGTTAAGAAGTCACGAACCCACCTTGGATTGGCGCATCGGTGACGTTCTACGTTGGGGACATTCTTGTCAGAATAAGTGTCTGCTTCCCATTCTGCCCGCTAGATCCTCGCGGTCTGCTCCTGAATCTGCAAATCTACCTTCGCTTATTGTTCTTTTTCGGATGTCCTCGATAAGAAAGAGGCAGAGACATTACCACCGCATCGACCATATGATTGTTCAATCGATCTCATTCCAGGTTCTTCTCCTCCCAGAGGTCGCATCTATCCTCTATCTCCGTCCGAGACTCAAACCATGTCTGAGTACGTACATGAGAACCTGGCCAGGGGCTTTATTCGGAAATCCTCTTCACCAGCAGGAGCAGGTTTCTTCTTTGTCAAGAAGAAGGATGGTTCCCTTCGTCCCTGCATTGATTACCGAGGTCTCAATAACATCACAATCAAGAACAAGTACCCATTTCCCCTCATTCCTGAACTCTTTGATCGTCTGCGTGGTGCTCGAATATTCTCTAAACTGGATCTCCGAGGAGCATACAATTTAATCCGTATCCGCTCAGGAGACAAATGGAAAACTGCCTTCAACACCAGAGACGGTCACAACGAGTACTTGGTTATGCCATTTGGCCTGTGCAATGCTCCCGCTGTCTTCCAGGAGTTTGTGAATTACATCTTTCGGGATCTACTGTATACCTGCGTTGTGGTTTACCTTGACGATATTCTTGTGTACTCTCCCGATCTGTCTTCACATAGAAACCATGTTCGTCTTGTACTTCAGCGTCTTAGGGAGAATCGTCTGTACGCCAAACTTGAGAAGTGCACTTTTGAGCAGTCGTCTCTTCCGTTCTTGGGTTTCATCGTCTCTGATTCCGGTTTGCGCATGGATCCGGGAAAAGTTTCTGCCGTGCTCAACTGGCCGCGTCCGCTTGGAGTCAAGGCAATTCAGCGATTTCTGGGATTCGCGAATTATTACCGGCAGTTTATTCCTCACTTTTCCACTTTGTCCACTTCCATCTCTGCTCTAATAAGAAAAGGGGCTAATCCACACCACTGGTCAACTGACGCTGAGAAGGCTTTCATATCTCTCAAGCAAGCTTTTGCCTCAGCTCCTATTCTTCAACGTCCAGAAGCTAATAAACCTTTTATTCTCGAAGTCGATGCCTCCGCCACAGGGGCCGGAGCAGTTCTTTCTCAGAAGTCCTTTACCGGTCGCCTTGCTCCTTGTGGTTTTTTTTCCAAGACCTTCTCCTCAGCCGAGAGGAACTACTCCATCGGAGACAGAGAACTTTTGGCCATTAAATTGGCACTGGAGGAGTGGAGGTATCTTTTGGAAGGAGCCGTGTATCCCTTTGTGATCTATACGGATCATAAGAACTTGGCGTACATTCGTTCTGCACATAGACTAAATCCTAGACAGGCCAGGTGGGCCCTGTTCTTTGCCCGTTTTGACTTTGAGCTTCGTTTTCAGCCCGGTAATATATAATTTTAAGGCTGACGCATTGTCTAGGTCCTTCTTGCCGGAAGATATCGAGGAGAAGGCCACGCATATCATCAATCCCTCTAAGGTCATCACTGTCGCTCCAGTTGGTCTTACCTCGCTGCCTCCGGGTAAGACTTTTGTGTCTTTGAAGAACAGGCGACGAGTCTTACTATGGGGCCATACCTCCAAGCTGGCAGGTCACGCCGGTCTCAAAAAGACTCTCATCCTGCTGTCTCGCTATTACTGGTGGCCGTCTCTTCCTCAGGATGTCCAAGACTTCGTAGCCTCGTGTCCCTCTTGTGCCAAGAATAAAGTTCCTAGGCAATTACTTACTGGTCGTCTTCGTCCTCTTCTGATTCCTTCCAATCCGTGGCAACACATCGCAATGGATTTTGTTACTGACCTACCCAGTTCTTCTGCTTGCACCGTTATCCTTGTGGTTGTGGATCGTTTCTCTAAGATGGCTCACTTCATCGCTATTCCTGGCCTACCTTCGGCTCCTGAGTTGGCAAAGATTTTTGTTCACCATATTTTTCGTATTCATGGATTACCACAACATATTGTTTCTGACAGAGGAGTCCAATTCACCGCTCGCTTCTGGAGAGCTCTCTGTAAGTCTATGAACATCTCACTTGATTTTTCTTCGGCATACCATCCGCAGACTAATGGTCAAGTGGAGCGCACGAATCAGATTTTGGTGACTTATCTTCATCATTTCTCCAATGCTCATCAAAGCAACTGGTCAGATGTACTACCGTGGGCAGAATTTGCTTATAACAATCATACCAGCGAAGCTTCTTCCAAGTCACCATTTTTTATTGTCTATGGTCAGCATCCAGGTCTTCCTCTACCGGTTCCTCCTGTCTCTACTGTACCGGCGGCTGATCTTCTGTCTAGAGAGTTCTCCAGAGTCTGGCAGGAGACCAAGTCCGCTCTTGAATTAGCATAGGATAGAATGAAAAGACATGCAGATAAGAGGCGTCTGGATCCTCCTCTATATCAACCGGGTGATAAGGTCTGGTTATCTTCTAAATTTATCCGTCTAAGGCTGTGTTCACACGTTGCAGATTATTCGCGTTTTTTTCGCGTTTTTTCCCTATAAAAACGCTATAAAACCGCAAATAATCTGCTTATATTATGCATCCTATCATTTTTAATGAATTCTGCACTTTTTGTACACATGATGCGTTTTTTTCCGCGGTAAAAACGCATCGAGGTAAAAAACCCAGCATGTTCATTAATTTTGCGGTTTTTTTGCGGATTTCCCACTTAAAATGCATTGGGAAATGTCCGGAAAAAACGCATCAAAAATGCACCAAAAACGCGTCAAAAACGCGGTAAAAACGTGCAAAAAACGCATGCGGTTTTCTAGCAGATTTCTTGCAGAAAATTTCAGGTTTTCCTCAGGAATTTTCTGCAAGAATTCCTGAACATGTGCACATAGCCTTAAAGTTCCTTCTCGTAAGCTGGGTCCCCGTTATATTGGCCCTTTTGAGGTTTTGACTCGCATTAATGAAGTCTCTTACAAGCTTAGGTTACCCTCCTCTCTTTGAATTCCTAATTAATTTCATGTGCTCTTTATTCTCCTTCGCCTGCCTCTGCTGATGATGTCTTTGAGGTAAAAGATATTCTCGCTATGAAAAAACTTCGAGGTAGAACTATGTTTTTGGTGGATTGGAAGGGTTTTGGTCCGTAGGAGACGTCCTGGGAGCCTCAGGAGAACATCCAGGCTCCTCGAATTTTGGCTAGGTTTCTTTCTAGCTTAAAACAAGGGGGGCATAAAGAAGGGGGTACTGTTACATCTTCGCTTCCACCGCGGCTCCCTGCTCCCTCTTGCTCTCACCTGTCTTCGGCGCCTCGGCGCGCCTTCCTTGCCACGGGTTCCCATCCGGCGTCTTCTCATCTGCGTGCGCGCCCAGCTCTGCTCCTCCCCGGCTGCGTGCACACGCTCAGTTCAGCGCTGTGCGCGTACGTCTCTGAGAGTGTCCCTGCCGCTCTATCTTCTCCTCTCTTTTACCTGGAGGACCTCAACCCGGAAGTGCTCACAGCGCTGGCCTTATTAGTCCGCCTCTTCCTTCCAACCTCGCCTTGTGATCATTTGTACTTGCAACTGACCTTGGCCGCACTATTGTCCTGCTTCTCGTTTGCCTGACCTTGTGCTTCTTTCTCTATTTCCCTAGGTCCTGTCCTAGTTCCTCATCCAGTCTACCTCCACGTAGTCCTGCTTGCTTGTCCGCTTCCACTGCACCGTCCTTGCTTCACTCTCCAGCCAGTCCTCAGTTACCTTCCGGTTTCGTGCTTCTCTCTTGTACCACTTCACCATCCTGTCTTATCTCTTTTAGTCTGGTATATCCTCCTGGTTCCTATTTCTTGCCCTCTCACCCTGTCTTCCAGCTGCTGTGGCAATAGTCTCTTACGGGTCTGCCCCTAACGCTCCCTGTATAGGGGGCGGTTCCATCTGGTCAGCTCGCCCGTGGGAGGATCGTTGTCACGGTCCAGTGGGTCCACCCCTTCGTTCCTTTCTACGTCTCCATCATTGTCACACTAGTCACAGCAGTAGTAGTTACAGGACTGCACTCGGATGACATCTGAGTGCAGCCTGATTCTTACAGCAAGAACTTTTAGTTATACCTTTAGGTACAATATAAAAGGGGTCCGTAAACACACAGCAAAACTATTACCTCCAAGAGCTTTTTTAGCCTCACATTGTGACCCTGATTCATCATTTTCGGATTTTTTAGTTTCAATTCATTTTATTTGGTATTTTATAATATATAACAAATCAGAAATAAACTCCCACACAGGGGATGCAATTTTTAGAGACAGGAAAACAAAGGAAAACAGAGGGAACCTGACTAATACAAACAAGGACAAGACAGCAACAAAGGGTTAAAACACCAAGGGGGAGCATAGAGGGTTTCCACATTGTAATAAAAATTTGCAAATAAATAAGACAATATTATTCATCTAAGCCAACTCTTATGACGACAGAAATTATACTTGTACAACGTTGTACAGGAGGTATAAAGTTAAAGAATATTAATGGAGATAGGAGATTATCCACAGGTCTTAGAACAATCCATCTTAGTAAAGGCATGAATATCCAAGTCTTCTTCTTCTGAGGTATAGAGTTTATCATGGGGATAGCGTGAGGGCTTGAGTCAGTTGAGCATTGTGGTCCAAAGCCAGCCAGGGATTCCACATTTGAAAAAAAGGCATTCCAATCATCATTCCTAGTTGCTTGAATACGTTCATATAGTAAAATTGCATTCATTCTGTCTCTAGCCAGGGATATAGAAAGTGAAGGAGTTCTCCACTTAGCTGCAATGTGAATTTTAGTCACCATACAAAGTATACCCACCAATCTATGAAAATTCTTAGAAAAACAGTGATATTTTGCCCCTAGTAAAAAGACAAGAGGATCAAGTTGGCTTACTCTACCAAATATTTGTTCCACTATAAGTTTTACTTCTTGCCATAGGGCTGAAGCGGCTGGACAACTCCACCATATATGTTTCATATCACCGGGAATGTTACAACCTCTAAAGCATTTGTCCGATATGTGTGGATAAATATGGAGTCTTGTCGGAACCTGATATGTTCTGTGAAGGACTTTAAGCGACGTTTCAACCAAAGATGCTTGATGGCTACTTTTTGATAATGTATTGCAGCACCGTCGCCATGCATCAACCGACATAACAGAGCCCAGATCTTCTTCCCACTGCGTCATGTATTTTAATTTTCCCTCTCCTTGGGGAACATTAAGGGTTGAATATAACAGAGAGATTGTCCCTCTACCCAGTGGGTCATTTACACATTTTTGTTCGAATCCAGATATGGAAAACGAGGTCCTATGTGATAGAACTTGTTTTGCGAAGTGAAAGACTTGATTCATACGTAAGGCCTCTCTAACTGGCAGCTCATGTTTTTGGATGAATTCTTCTTTAGTAAGCAAAATGTTAAATGGGGAACAAAGATGCTTTAACGTAGTGATTCCTTTTAATATCCACCAGGAAAAAAGGCGAGAGTCAAGGCCCGGTATAAACATTGGGTTATTAAATAGGGAGATTAGCGAAGAGGACTTAGGGTGCTGTCACACAGTGGCACTTTTGTCGCTACGACGGTACGATCCGTGACGTTCTAGCGATATCCATACGATATCGCTGTGTCTGACACGCAGCAGCGATCAGAGACCCTGCTGAGAATCGTACGTCGTAGCAGATCGTCACCGCTGTGATCTGCTTTCACTTTACGGCGGCACTCAGTCAGAGCGGGAAGCAGACTGCGAGGGACCTGACGGACACCGGAATGTGAGTATGTAGTGTTTTTTTTTTTTTACTTTTACGACGGTAACCAGGGTAAACATCGGGTTACTAAGCGCGGCCCTGCGCTTAGTAACCCGATGTTTACCCTGGTTACCCGGGGCCTTCGGCATCGTTGGTCGCTGGAGAGCGGTCTGTGTGACAGCTCCCCAGCGACCACACAACGACTTTCCAACGATCACGGCCAGGTCGTATCGCTGGTTGTGATCGTTGGAAAGTTGCAGAGTGTGACAGTACCCTTAGATTGTAAATTAGATTTAAATCTCTCTTTCCTCCAGAGGATTAGTGAGTGAGCAGTAAAGGGTGCTTGTGAGGGAGAGATTTTGTGGAAGTCTCTCCATGGTCCATAGTAGACCTGCTAATGAGAATGGTCTTAGGAGATGTGATTCTAAGATAACCCATCTAGGTTTATTATTATTAGAGCAAATATTAGTTAGTTGCGCTATCTGAGCAGATTTAAAATATAATGCAAAGTTTGGCAGAGACATCCCTCCTATTTTTCTATGAAGGAACATAATTCTTTGTGGAGTTCTAGGTTTTTTCCCTGCCAAATAAACTTAGAAATTATGGAGTGGATGTCAAGGAAGACTTTAGAAGGTATCGCAATAGGAAGAGAACAGAATAAATATAGAAAGCGTGGGAGTGATACCATCTTTATGGCATGTAGTCTTCCCAGCCAGGATAGTGTCATAGAAGACCATCTAATTATGTCAGCCTGGAGATTTTGAATTAAGGGGTTATAATTCCATTTGAACAAACTAGACTTATTAGACGTGAGATTAATCCCAAGATATGTCAAAAAATGCTCTTTTCTTGTAAACCCAAACTGAGAGATCAAACTAGCTTGGACTTCTTTAGGGGTGTTTATAAATAAAACTTCCGATTTTTCAATATTGATTTTAAGGCCAGAAATTAATTCGAAATCGTGGAGAAGAGAGAACAAGTTGGGGAGAGTGGTATAAGGACGGGTTAGAGCCAAGAGAAGGTCATCTGCGAAGAGACTAAGCTTATATTGGTATCCAAGACCAGTGGGTCCTAGTATATTAGGATTATTCCTTATGGCTTCCGCTAGAGGTTCTATGGCTAGGGCAAATAGGACTGGCGATAGTGGACAACCCTGCCTTGTTTCCCGTTGTATATTTATTGGAATAGGGTGAGTTGATGGAAGTTTATGGTAGGCAGTAGGATTATCATATAGCATTTGAAGACATGAGATAAGTTTATGGGGAATGCCAAATTTGGAAAGGACCTTAAAGAGATAAGGCCAGGACAATGTATCAAAAGCTTTTTCAATATCTAAAGCTAGCATTACGAGTGGTTTTTGGTGATTATTAGCTGAGTGGATGATATTTAGGTTCCTTCTTATATTATCCGGTCCTTGCCTCATGGGTATAAAACCCACTTGGTCTCGATGTATAAGGGATGGTAATAATTTATTAAGCCTGTCCGTGATAATTGAAGTGAAAATTTTGAGGTCTACGTTTAGTAGTGAGATGGGCCTAAAATTCTTAGTTAATAGATGGTCTCTTTTTGGTTTAGGTATCACAGTCACATGTGCCACGTAAAACTCAGGGGGCATCTGGGAGACAAGTAAAAGTGCATTACAAAAATTTTTGATGTGGGGCGTAAGTAATTCAGTAAATTTTTTGAAATAGAGTGCCTTAAGGCCATCAGGCCCGGGGGCTTTGCCTTTTTTTAGATTTTTGATTACTAAGTTTATTTCCTCATCTGAAATATCCAATTGGAGTTGTTGAGATAGGGGATCGTAAATTTTGGGAAGCGGTAGGTCTTGTAAGAAAGACTGAAAGAGATGCGGGGGGGAGATTGCTGGGAAGAATATAATTTCTGATAGTAATCATGGAACGCATTATAGATTGTATCAGGGTGGGCCGAGATGTGACCCTCCAGCATCTTTAATTGAAGGTATATTATTCGAGAGTTCTGTCAGTCTGAGTTTACGCGCAAACATTCTATTGGGCTTATTTGCCTGTTTATAAAAGGTAGCTCTAGTCCAAGCCAATGCCCTTTCCGTTCTAGTTGTAAGGGTGGTATCCAAGAGCAATTTTGTGTCGTGTATCTGTTTGATTAGATAACGAGATGTGGATAACTGGTTTGCTTGTTCAAGTTTTAACAGTTTATTCTCTAGATTAGTTTGGAGTTCGGATCTGTTTTTCTTCCTGGTAGTGGCTAGTTTGATTAAGGAACCAGTAATATATTTGTCACGGGGCAGAAACAGGACAACAGAAGATGAGGAATCTGGGCCCCTGAATTGCCCCTCAGGCTAAGGGAAGCCCTGTCTTTCCTTAACTTGGGGGTACCCCTGAAGGTAGGGAGGCCCAAGTCACCGACCTGTCCCTGTCTCCTAATAAACCCTGAACTAAACCCCCACCCCAGGAGGTGAACAGTGTAAACAGCACCACAAAGCAATAAACAGGAATAAACAATATGAGAGTGAGGGGAACACAATACAAAAAGGTGAATGCGCAAACTACAAAGTAACAAAACTCAGAACTTAGCTTGTGCACGCCGCTGCAGACTCCACAACACAGAAAGTACAGCAACTGAGCTCCAAACACCAAACTTGGCTGACACCAGGGAGCTGCTACTGCGAGGTTGATCTCCAGAAGGACCTGTATAACCAACAGTCAGCTGATGCACCAGGTGACCTTATAAAGGATGAGGGGAGTGGTCACAAACATCAGCTGACCCAGCAGTAATGCAATGCAATAACACCAGTGGCCACCGGGGGGAGAACTGCATTAACCCCTGATGACCAGAAAGGAAAAAAGGTTTAAATCAGATCTGCCACAGATCCAAACATGGATCATGACAATATTTTTTGTGTGCCAACCAGACCACTCTAGAAGAATCTTCTGTAACATTGGATTGAAAATATTGCTTTAATTCTCCGCTAATTTGAGCAGAGACTGAGGGGTCGACAAGCAGAGATTCACTTAACCGCAATCTGAACAGTTTAGAGGTGGTAATGTTAAATTTGAAAACAGAGAGAACAACATCATGGTCCGACCATGAGGATGGAATGTGGCGGGAGAATAGTACTGCTGGAAGTGAATTAGCCATGGTTAAATGGAGGTCAATTCGAGAATATGACTTATGGACTGAAGAGACGTTTGTATATCCTCTTGCGGATCCATTCATCTCTCGCCAAATGTCTACCAGACGGCCCTCACCCATCAAGCGGAGAATTTTTTTCCTGTTAGTTTTAGTAATATCTGATCGTTTCAGAGCGCTACTATCTAAGCTCGGATTTAGGGTAAAATTAAAGTCGCCGCACCAGTTCAAATGGTGATAAGAAATTGAGGAAAGTTTAGATAGGATTAATTTGAAGACCGAAGTTTGAGTAGATGCTGGGAGGTAGCAATTTAGAATGCAAATATTTTGACCCTGTAAAAACCATTTAAAATGATAAATCTACCCTCAGAGTCTGAATATGAATTAATTATTTGAAATGGGAAGTTATTTTCAATAAGGATGGCCACACCCCTCGTTTTACGATCCCAGGAAGCCAGAAAGTAGCGGGAATAATTGGAGTCGAAGTATTTGGGGTATGAGTAATTGGAGAAATGAGTCTCCTGTAGACATATAAGATCAGGTTTCTGTTTATGGTAATCCATAAAAGCCTTTTTTCGCTTTAGGGGTGAGTTAAACCCCCGGACATTGTGAGATATGACTCTACACATGGCCAAAAATACATTTACCTCCAAAATAGACCTAAAAAAGGCACAAATAGAATAAATAATTGGGTGCAAACAAAAAAGGGCATAAAACACACAAAACAAACGGGCACAAAAGCAATGTGAATTGGGGACCGTATGTACAGTATTTGACAAATATGCGTCTTGGCATTTGAGCTCATTATTTTCACAGATTGTTACAATCTCTATTACTGAGGTTGTATCTGAGCAATGCGGCCATTACTTCTTGATTGTGAAACTTGTTTATTGCCAGTTATCTCACTGGCCACACGAGGTTGCACACATGATAAATAACCTGTCAAGGTACCTGTCAATTAATTGCTGGCTCATTTCCCAAGGGATGAACCCATGATCTATCATCACTGTCTGAACACAAATGTCAGTGTCATGAGCTAGAAAGTCATGAACTGCTCTTTGTACAGTAGTCTTTGTCAGCAAACCCAAGTGAAATAAATAGTCTTGCTGAGGTTGTCAGCCTAATGTTGTATAGGGAAATGTGAACGTTATATCATGACAGCTTCTAGTGTCACTTTGAACGATACATAGAGAGTAAAGGAAGGGCTAATGTTTCATATCCGTATGAAAGGATATGGTGTTTGTATCGTGTCCCATAACTAATAACTTTTTTTTGCAATAATTTTCAGAGAATGGCAAATCTATTTTGATAGAATACAGGTGGTGTAAACAGCTATTATTTTGCTATTATTTTGCTGACAGTTCTGGGGAATAATAGCTGTGAAAAATAAGATTTTCTTAATGTTATACCTGTCTACAATAGGTAACGTATATACTCGAGTAAAAGCCGACCTGAGTATAAGCTGAGACCCCTAATTTTGCCACAAAAAACTGGGAAAACTTAATGACTCGAGTATAAGCCTAGGGTGGGAAATGCAGCAGCTACTGGTAAATGGCAAAAATAAAAATAGATACCAATAAAAGTAAAATTAATTGAGACATCAGTAGGTTAAGTGTTTTTGAATATCCATATTGAATCAGGAGCCCCATATAATGCTACATACAGTTCATGATGGGCCCATAAGATGCTCCATACAAAATACGCCCCATATAATGCTCCATAAAATTTATGATGGGCCCCATAAGATGCTCCATATTAAAAAAATTCCCTATATAATGCTGCACAAATGTTGATTATTGCCCCACAAGATGATCCATACAGACATTTGCCCCATATAATGCACCAGAGGTGTATCTAGCCTTTCCAGCACCCGGGGCAAAGTATCAGTTTGGCGCCCCAACCCTCCCCCATTCGAACCTTAACTCTATTGAAACTGTATGACCATGCTAAGGTACATTCCTGAATCTCCATAATGTTAAAATAGATACCAGTAAAAGTAAAATTAGTTGAGACATCAGTAGGTTAAGTGTTTTTGAATATCCATATTGAATCAGGAGCCCCATATAATCCTGCATAAAGGTTAATAATGGCCCCATAAAATGCTCCATAGAGACATTTGCCCCATATAGTGCTGCACAAACGTTATGGCCCCATAAGATGCTCCATACAGACACTTGCCCGTTATAGTGCTGCACAAAGGTTATGGCCCCCATATAGTGCTGCACAAACGTTATGGCCCCATATAGTGCTGCACAAACATTATGGCCCCCATATAGTGCTGCACAAACATTATGGCCCCCATATAGTGCTGCACAAACATTATGGCCCCCATATAGTGCTGCACAAACATTATGACCCCCATATAGTGCTGCACAAACATTATGGCCCCATATAGTGCTGCACAAAGTTTATGGCCCCCATATAGTGCTGCACAAACATTATGGCCCCCATATAGTGCTGCACAAACATTATGGCCCCCATATAGTGCTGCACAAACATTATGGCCCCATATAGTGCTGCACAAAGGTTATGGCCCCCATATAGTGCTGCACAAACATTATGGCCCCCATATAGTACTGCACAAACATTATGGCCCCCATATAGTGCTGCACAAACATTATGGCCCCCATATAGTGCTGCACAAAAATTATGGCCCCCATATAGTACTGCACAAACATTATGGCCCCCATATAGTGCTGCACAAATATTATGGCCCCCATATAGTGCTGCACAAAGGTTATGGCCCCCATATAGTGCTGCACAAAGGTTATGGCCCCATATAGTGCTGCACAAACATTATGGCCCCATATAGTGCTGCACAAACATTATGGCCCCCATATAGTGCTGCACAAACATTATGGCCCCATATAGTGCTGCACAAACATTATGGCCCCTATATAGTGCTGCACAAACATTATGGCCCCCATATAGTGCTGCACAAACATTATGGCCCCCATATAGTGCTGCACAACCATTATAGCCCCCATATAGTGCTGCACAAACATTATGGCCCCCATATAGTGCTGCACAAATGTTATGGCCTCATAAGATGCCCCATACAGATATTTACCCCATTTGCTGCTACTGCGATAAAAAAAAAAAATCACATACTCACCTCTCCGTCGCTCAGGCCCCCAGCACTTTCAATATTCACCTGACGTCGTTCCAGCCGCCGCTCCATCTCCCGCCTCCTCTGCACTGACGTTTAGGCAGAGGGCGCGCACTAACTACGTCATCGCGCCCTCTGACCTCAGCGTCACTGTAGAAGACGGACCGGCGACTGTAACGAGGAGCAGGTGAATATCGCGCAGCGCTCCCCTCCCCGTTATACTCACCTGCTCCTGCAGTCCCTGCTTCCCCGGCGCTGCTGCTTCTTCCTGTACTGAGCGGTCACCGTTACTGCTCATTACAGTAATGAATATGCGGCTTCACCCCTATGGGAGGTGGAACCGCATATTCATTACTGTAATGAGCGGTACCATGTGACCACTCAGTACAGGAAGAAGCCGGGGCGCCGGGCAGCCAGGGACCTGCAGGGACCGCGCCAGGAGTAGGTGAGTATAATTAGACAGCCCCCACTCCCTGGTCCTGCCAACCTCCTCCTTGGACCGCCGCATCATCAGGCGGCCCGCTGGCGCCCCCCTGTCGGCTGCGCCCGGGGCACATGCCCCAGCTGCCCCCCCTGGATACGCCACTGTAATGCACAAATTCTGATTATGGCCCCATAACATGCTCCATAGACACATTTGCCCCATATAATGCTCCACAAATGTTGATTATGGCCCCATAAGATGCTCCATACAGACATTTGCCCAGTATAATGCTCCACAAATGTTGATTATGGCCCCATAAGATTTTCCATAGACTATTATGCCCCATATAATGCAGCAATAATGCTGATTATGGCTCCATTAGATGCCCCATACAGACATTTGCCCCATATAATGCTGCACAAATGCTGATTATGGCTCCATAAGATGCTCCATAGACCCATTTGCCCCGTATAATGCTCCACAAATGTTGATTATGGCCCCATAAGATGCTCCATAGACTATTATGCCCCATATAATGCTGCAAAAATGCTGATTATGGCCCCATAAGATGCTCCATACAGACATTTGCCCCGTATAATGCTGCACAAATGCTGATTATGGCCCCATAAGATGCTCAATACAGACATTTGCCCCGTATAATGCTGCACAAATGCTGATTATGGCCCCATTAGATGCTCCATACAGACATTTGCCCCATATAATGCTGCACAAATGCTGATTATGGCCCTATTAGATGCTCCATACAGACATTTGCCCCATATAATGCACAAATTCTGATTATGGCCCCATAAGATGCTCCATAGACACATTTGCCCCATATAATGCTCCACAGATGTTGATTATGGCCCCATAAGATGCTCCATACAGACATTTGCTCCATAAAATGCTGCACAAATGCTGATTATGGCCCCATAAGATGCTCCATAGAGATATTTGCCCCATATAATGCTGCACAAATGCTGATTATGGCCCCATAAGATGCTCCATACAGACATTTGCCCCATAAAATGCTGCACAAATGCTGATTATGGCCCCATAAGATGCTCCATAGAGATATTTGCCCCATATAATGCTCCACAAATGCTGATTATGGCCCCATAAGATGCTCCATACAGACATTTTCCCCATATAATGCTGCATAAATGCTAATTATGGCCTTATAAGATGCTCCATAGAGATATTTGCCCCATATAATGCTGCACAAATGCTGATTATGGCCCCATAACAGGTACGGACTGGGGCAGAAATTCAGCCCTGGCATTTAAAGTCACACAGGTCCATGTTGTCCCCATCCCCATGAACCAGATAGGATATATTACTAATATTACACTGGATGGAGGAAAGGAAGATTTTCTACAAGACCAATATTTCTAATGATATCCGCGGCCTGCTGGGGTAGGTGACGGAGTCAGCGACTTTGTGCTCCATCACAACTCTTAACAGTATGGGTATCTTGACAACACGAATTCTGTTAACAACTTAGCAGAAAAGGCGGCCCATGACCAGACAGGCCCTTCTGGCATTTGCCAGAATTGCCAGATGGCCAGTCCCGCCCTGCCCCATAAGATGCTCCATAGAGACATTTGCCCCATACAATGCTGCACAAATATTGATTATGGCCCCATAAGATGCTCCATAGACACATTTGCCCCATATAATGCTCCACAAAAGTTGATTATGGCCTAATAAGATGCTCCATAGACTATTATGCCCCATATGCTGTTGCTGCGATAAAAAAAAAAAATGACATACTCACCTCTCGCCGCTCAGGCCCCTGGCACTTGCTTTAGTCACCTTTCCCCGTTCCATTGCCGGGCGCCGCTGTGTCTTCCCCGTCCTCCGCACTGACGCTCACGCAGAGGGCACGCACTAACCACGTCATCGTGCCCTCTGACTTGAGCGTCACAGGCAGATGACGCAGAAGACGGCGCCCGGCGGTGGAACGAAGAGAGGTGAATATCTCCGTGCTCCCCCTCACCATTATACTCACCTGCTCCCGGCGTGGTCCCTGGCAGCTTCTCTGATGGACTCTCTGGGCGTGGCAGCTCTTCCAGCTTTGAACGGTCACTGGTACCGCTCATTACAATAATGAATATGCGGGCTCCACCCCTATGGGAGTGGAGTCACATCCATATTCATTACTGTAATGAGCGGTACCATGTGACCGCTCAAAGCTGGAAGAGCTGCCGGCGCCAGGAGACCAACGGAGATGCAGGGACCTCGCCAGGAGCAGGTGAGTATGTCACAGCCACCGCTCCTTCTCCCCGCCGACCCCCCAGGGACAATGACTCGAGTATAAGCCGAGAGGGGCACTTTCAGCCTAAAAAAAAGGGCTGAAAATCTCGGCTTATACTCGAGTATATACAGTAAATGTTGGCATTATAAAACATTAATATAGGGAGAATTCACCAAAGGTACATTGTTGTCTTATTTCTCTCTCTTTATTGCAATTTTAATTATTAACCCCTTAATCCCGTTTGACGTACTATCCCGTCAAGGTGACCTGGGACTTAATTCCTGGTGACGGGATAGTACGTCATACGCGATCGGCCGCACTCACGGGGGGAGCGCGGCCGATCGCGGCCGGGTGTCAGCTGCCTATCGCAGCTGACATCCGGCACTATGTGCCAGTAGCGGTCACGGACCGCCCCCGGCACATTAACCCCCGGCACACCGCGATCAAACATGATCGCGATGTGCCGGCGGTGCAGGGAAGCATCGCGCAGGGAGGGGGCTCCCTGCGGGCTTCCCTGAGCCCCCCGCAGCAACGCGATGTGATCGCGTTGCTGCGAGGGTCTTACCTCCCTCCCTGCCTGCTCCAGACCCGGATCCAAGATGGCCGCGGATCCGGGTCCTGCAGGGAGGGAGGTGGCTTCACAGAAGCCTGCTCAGAGCAGGCACTGTGAAGCAGCCTGCACTTCTCGCAGATCGGTGATCTGTCAGAGTGCTATGCAAACTGACAGATCACCGATCTGTATTGTCCCCCCCTGGGGCAAAGTAAAAAAGTAAAAAAAAAAATTTCCAAATGTGTAAAAAAAAATAAAAAAAAAATATTCCAAAATAATGAAAAAAATATATATATATTATTCCCATAAATACATTTCTTTATCTAAATAAAATAAAAAAAACAATAAAAGTACACATATTTAGTATTGCCGCGTCCGTAACGACCCGACCTATAAAACTGGCCCACTAGTTAAGCCCTTCAGTAAACACCGTAAGAAAAAAAAAAAAAAAACGAGGCAAAAAACAACGCTTTATTACCATACCGCCGAACAAAAAAGTGGAACAACACGCGATCAAAAAGACAGATATAAATAACCATGGTACCGCTGCAAACGTCATCTTGTCCCGCAAAAAACGAGCCGCCATACAGCGTCATCAGCAAAAAAATAAAAAAGTTATAGTCCTGAGAATAAAGCGATACCAAAATAATAATTTTTTCTATAAAATAGTTTTTATCGTATAAAAGCGCCAAAACATAAAAAAATGATATAAATGAGATATCGCTGTAATCGTACTGACCCGACGAATAAAACTGCTTTATCAATTTTACCAAACGTGGAACGGTATAAACGCCTCCCCCAAAAGAAATTCATGAATAGCTGGTTTTTGATCACTCTGCCTCACAAAAATCGGAATAAAAAGCGATCAAAAAATGTCACGTGTCTGAAAATGTTACCAACAAAAACGTCAACTCGTCCCGCAAAAAACAAGACCTCATGTGACTCTGTGTACTTAAATATGGAAAAATTATAGCTCTCAAAATGTGGTAACGCAAAAAATATTTTTTGCAATAAAAAGCGTCTTTCAGTGTGTGACGGCTGCCAATCATAAAAATCCGCTAAAAAACCCTCTATAAAAGTAAATCAAACCCCCCTTTATCACCCCCTTAGTTAGGGAAAAATAAAAAAATTAAAAAAAATGTATTTATTTCCATTTTCCCATTAGGGTTAGGGTTGGGGCTAGGGTTGGGGCTACAGTTAGGGTTGGGGCTAGGGTTAGGGTTGGGGCTAAAGATAGGGTTAGGGTTTGGATTACATTTACGGTTGGGAATAGGGTTGGGTGTGTCTGGGTTAGGGGTGTGGTTAGGGTTACTGTTGGGATTAGAGTAAGGGGTGTGTTTGGATTAGGGTATCAGTTATAATTGGGGGGTTTCCACTGTTTAGGCACATCAGGGGCTCTCCAAACGGGACATGGCATCCGATCTCAATTCCAGCCAATTCTGCGTTGAAAAAGGAAAACAGTGCTCCTTCCCTTCAGAGCTCTCCCGTGTGCCCAAACAGGGGTTTACCCCAACATATGGGGTATCGGCGTACTCAGGACAAACTGGACAACAACTTTTGGGGTCCAATTTCTCCTGCTACCCTTGTGAAAATACAAAACTGGGGGCTAAAAAATCATTTTTGTGAAAAAAAAAAGAATTTTTATTTTCACGGCTCTGCGTTATGAACTGTAGTGAAACACTTGGGGGTTCAAAGTTCTCACAACACATCTAGATAAGTTCCTTGGGGGGTCTAGTTTCCAATATGGGGTCACTTATGGGGGGTTTGTACTGTTTGGGTACATCAGGGGCTCTGCAAATGCAACGTGACGCCTGCAGACCAATCCATTTAAGTCTGCATTCCAAATGGCGCTCCTTCCCTTCCGAGCTCTGTCATGCGCCCAAACAGTGGTTCCCCCCCACATATTGGGTATCAGTGTACCCAGGACAAATTGGACAACAACTTTTGGGGTCCAATTTATCCTGATACCCTTGTGAAAATACAAAACTGGGGGCTAAAAAATCATTTTTGTGAGAAAAAAAAAAGAATTTTTATTTTCACGGCTCTGCGTTATGAACTGTAGTGAAACACTTGGGGGTTCAAAGTTCTCACAACACATCTAGATAAGTTCCTTGGGGGGTCTAGTTTCCAATATGGGGTCACTTATGGGGGGTTTGTACTGTTTGGGTACATCAGGGGCTCTGCAAATGCAACGTGACGCCTGCAGACCAATCCATTTAAGTCTGCATTCCAAATGGCGCTCCTTCCCTTCCGAGCTCTGTCATGCGCCCAAACAGTGGTTCCCCCCACATATTGGGTATCAGCGTACTCAGGATAAATTGGACAACAACTTTTGGGGTCCAATTTATCCTGATACCCTTGTGAAAATACAAAACTGGGGGCTAAAAAATCATTTTTGTGAAAAAAAAAAAAGAATTTTTATTTTCACGGCTCTGCGTTATGAACTGTAGTGAAACACTTGGGGGTTCAAAGTTCTCACAACACATCTAGATAAGTTCCTTGGGGGGTCTAGTTTCCAATATGGGGTCACTTGTGGGGGGTTTGTACTGTTTGGGTACATCAGGGGCTCTGCAAATGCAACGTGACGCCTGCAGACCAATCCATTTAAGTCTGCATTCCAAATGGCGCTCCTTCCCTTCCGAGCTCTGTCATGCGCCCAAACAGTGGTTCCCCCCCACATATTGGGTATCAGCGTACTCAGGATAAATTGGACAACAACTTTTGGGGTCCAATTTATCCTGATACCCTTGTGAAAATACAAAACTGGGGGCTAAAAAATCATTTTTGTGAAAAAAAAAAGAATTTTTATTTTCACGGCTCTGCATTATAAACTGTAGTGAAACACTTGGGGGTTCAAAGCTCTAAAAACACATCTAGATAAGTTCCTTATGGCGTCTACTTTCCAATATGGTGTCACTTGTGGGGGTTTTTAATGTTTAGGCACATCAGGGGCTCTCCAAACGCAACATGGCATCCCATCTTAATTCCAGTCAATTTTGCATTGAAAAGTAAAATAGCGCTCCTTCCCTTCCGAGCTCTGCTATGCGCCCAAACAGTGGTTTACCCCCACATATGGGGCATCGTCGTACTCAGGAAAAATTGCACAACAACTTTTGTGGTCTAATTTCTAATCTTACCCTTGGGGAAATAAAAAAATGGGGGCGAAAAGATCATTTTTGTGAAAAAATATGATTTTTTTATTTTTACGGCTCTGCATTATAAACTTCTGTGAAGCCCTTGTTGGGTCAAAGTGCTCAACACACATCTAGATAAGTTCCTTAGGGGGTCTACTTTCCAAAATGGTGTCACTTGTGGGGGGTTTCAATGTTTAGGCACATCAGGGGCTCTCCAAACGCAACATGGCGTCCCATCTCAATTCCAGTCAATTTTGCATTGAAAAGTCAAATGGCGCTCCTTCCCTTCCGAGCTCTGCCCTGCGCCCAAACAATGGTTTACACCCACATATGGGGTATCAGCGTACTCAGGACAAATTGCACAACAATTTTTGGGGTCCAATTTCTTCTCCTACCCTTGGGAAAATAAAAAATTGGGGGCGAAAAGATCATTTTTGTGAAAAAATATGATTTGTTATTTTTACGGCTCCGCATTATAAACTTCTGTGAAGCACTTGTTGGGTCAAAGTGCTCACCACACATCTAGATAAGTTCCTTAGGGGGTCTACTTTCCAAAATGGTGTCACTTGTGGGGGGTTTCAATGTTTAGGCACATTAGGGGCTCTCCAAATGCAACATGCGTCCCATCTCAATTCCAGTCAATTTTGCATTGAAAAGTCAAATGGCGCTCCTTTCCTTCCGAGCTCTGCCATGTGCCCAAACAGTGGGTTACCCCCACATATGGGGTATCAGCATACTCAGGACAAATTGTACAACAACTTTTGGGGTCTATTTTCTCCTGTTACCCTTGGTAAAATAAACAAATTGGATCTGAAATAAATTTTGTGTGAAAAAAAGTTAAATGTTCATTTTTATTTAAACATTCCAAAAATTCCTGTGAAACACCTGAAGGGTTAATAAACTTCTTCAGAGTGGTTTTGAGTACCTTGAGGGGTGCAGTTTTTAGAATGGTGTCACACTTGGGTATTTTCTATCATATAGACACCTCAAAGTGACTTCAAATGAGATGTGGTCCCTAAAAAAAAATGGTGTTGTAAAAATGAGAAATTGCTGGTCAACTTTTAACCCTTATAACTCCGTCACAAAAAAAAATTTTGGTTCCAAAATTGTGCTGATGTAAAGTAGACATGTGGGAAATGTTACTTATTAAGTATTTTGCATGACATATGTCTGTGATTTAAGGGCATAATAATTCAAAGTTGGAAAATTGCGAAATTTTCAAAATTTTCGCCAAATATTCATTTTTTTCACAAATAAACGCAAGTTATATCGAATAAATTTTACCACTAACATGAAGTACAATATGTCACGAGAAAACAATGTCAGAATCGCCAAGATCCGTTGAAGCGTTCCAGAGTTATAACCTCATAAAGGGACAGTGGTCAGAATTGTAAAAATTGGCCCGGTCATTAACGTGCAAACCACCCTCGGGGCTTAAGGGGTTAAAGGGGTGGTCGGAATACAACTTCATTTTCATTCTAAATCCCAATCTATTTAATACAATGATCTTAACTATTTTCTAATTTACTTGAATTAAAAATTCCCTACCCCTCCA